>NW_024423675.1:15233973-15292356 GCF_017311325.1 Ursus maritimus
GAAAGAAAGAAAGAAAGAAAGAAAGAAAGAAAGAAAGAAAGAAAGAAAGAAAGAAAGAAAGAAAAAGAAACTGGACTGCCTTCTTAAACTATACACAAAAATAAACTCAAAACTAAATGTGAAACATGAAACCATAAAAATCCTAGAAGAGAGTACAGGCTGTAATTTCTCTGACATCAGCTGTGCAACATTTTTCTAGATATGTCTCCTGAGGCAAGGAAAACAAAAACAAAAATAAACTATTGGGACTTCCTCAAAATAGAAAGCTTCTGCACAACAAAAGAAACAACAAAATTAAAAGACAACCTACTGAATGGGAGAAAATATTTGCAAATAACATATCCAACAAAGGGTTAGTATACAAAATATATACAAAACTTTTAACACTTAACACCAAAAAAACCCCAAATAATACAATTAAAATACAGGCAGAAGACATAAACAGACATTTTTTTTCCATACAAAATATACAGATGGCCAAAAGACACATAAGATGCTCAACATCACACATCATCAGGGAAATGCAAATCAAAACCACAATGAGATATCATTCACACCTGTCAGAATGGCTAAAATCAAAACCACAAGAAACAAGGAAGGATGTTGACAAAAAGAAACCCTTTTGCATTGTTGTTGGGAATGCAAACTGGTACAGCCACAGTGGAAAACAGTATGGAGGTTCCTCAAAAAACTAAAAATAGAATTAACATATGATCCAGTAATTTCATTACTGGGTATTTAGTCAAAGAATACAAAAACATTAACTCAAAAAGATATATGTACCTCTAGGTTTATTGCACCATTATTTACAATAGCCAAATTATGAAAGCTTCCCTCCTCATCTGACTCACGGTCCTCCTGGTCCTACAGCTCACCCACTCTACATGTTTGGTAGTGAGCTGGTACATGTGTGCTTCCAAATTCCTCCAGACCAAAGAAAGTTGTTTCCTCATCAAGGAATGTTTGGTGATTGGTGCCATGCTAAGCCCTGTGGTGTGTATCAGAGGTGTAAGGGCTCATAACCATTTGCATCTCCTTTGCCCTCCTCCCCATATTCAGACAATAAGTCTTAACCTGTGCAAGGTAGACTCCCAGGGAGTAAACAGCAATAAGTGAGCTCCCTCCTGGGTTATCCTAAAAGAGCTTGCTGTATATTGATGGACAAGGAGCAAGGTCATGCAACCATTTAGCAAAAGCAATTTCTATGGGGTGGACTTCACTGGGTCACTGAAGCTCTGACCTGCTCTTCAAGGAGAGGAGGACAATGAATAGTGCATACGGGACAGAAGAAATCAGTCTGGCTGGAAGGAGAACTACTGTGTGGGCTGAGAGGCAAGGAGAAAGAGATAGACAGAGATAGATGATAGAGATAGAGATAAAGATAGAGATAGAGATAGAGATAGAGATAGATAGAGATAGAGATAGAGATGATAGAGATAGAGATAGAGATAGATAGAGATAGAGATAGAACGTACAAAGTAATGTGGGGTAAGCCAGGCACCTAGGACCTTGCCAAAAATGTCCGACATGCCCAGAACACCAATTCTCTGAAGGTCAGATATGATGGTTAACATAAAATGACTTTTTTACATTAAAAAAATAAGCTGGAAATCCTAAAAGAACAAATACAGGAAGATAAGACACTCAAGTACTGGCAATGTCAGGAAGTCGGTGAAGAGCATAGAAATCTTTCTAGTGGGGCCATGAGAAAGTAGAAAAATGTCCATCAGCCTGGATCTGAGGTATGGAGGAACCCAGCTCCTGCGAAAGCAGGAAGAAATACACAATTTCTTTCTCTCCCTATTCTTTAATCTCTCTGTGCTGCCTTCCAGTGGGTAAACCCAACCAGCATTCTCCTCACAAAAGGTAGCTCAGGTGGTTCATTCCACAGTGGCAGAAAGCAGGGCAGGGAAAGGCTGGTAATGAATCTAGGATGGGGGTGGGGATAATTGGCATAATTATTCTACTGCTGGAGAGATTCAATTTACAAAAAGTGTATGAGTGTCTGAAAAGTGATCCATGAACTGAAAATGCACATAGGTATTAAACAGAAACACAAAACATAATTCAGAAAGATGCCACAGCATTTCAAAATGAAAAAAAAAAAAAAAAGAAAAAAGAAAAACACTCCAATCCTAGACAGAGCTGACACACAGTAGCATGAAACCATAAAGCCTTTTATTTTCCAAAAATAATACTGATTTCTCAGTGTAACCAGTGGAGTCCTTAATACAACTACCTCAAGGTAATGTTTTAAACTATGAAATAGAAAAATTTCGTAAATCGAGATTTAGAAGAGAACAAAAATATAAATGCTTTTTTCAACATTAATGGAGTTCTAAATAATAACAGGATGAAATCACAATTTTAAATAAAATTATAAAATCACTATGAATTTCATGGCAATCATTATGCTCTGAGATAAGACATATGTTTTACCTACACTTCCATCTGGAAAGACCATTCCACATTTTATATCAATGGTCCATAAAGTATTAGGGCCATTATGATCACACATATTGACATCCCTTGCTGTACATTTCAAGAAAAGTGTTTAATGTACTACATTGAGTCAATGCTCATTGCATATACTACACATTTATGTGGGAGAATAGCAATGCAATTTCTCATCTTGAAATAATAATCACATGACAGAAAAATGATGCTTTGTTTATTTAACGATTATGCTGTAGGTCATAATATAAACTAGGAAATGCACTGTTACCAGTCCTGATGATATTTTGGCTTGTGTGTGCAGCAAGGGAAGTCATTTGAATATGATAAAATAAAATTTTATGTGAATTCCAATAATACCTAGTCTATATCTCAAAGAAAAAAAAAATGGCTATCACTAATGTGCATCCTTTCTCTATCAGTCTTGAAAAAAATAAACAATGAATGTTGTAAATGGACTTAATTCTTGGTCACTAAGGATACACATTTTCAGCATTCTGAGCAAAAATGTGGTCTTACCTGTATACTTTCCTGCTGCTAACTATTTTTTTCCACTAAATTTTCTTAGAAGTTCAATAATGAGATTTGCAACGAGGAATGAGACAGAAAGATCTCTTCATGACATGAGTAATGCCACTAAAACCCATTTTTATGAGTTTAAGATTTGCTTGAGTGGCAAATCTCAATGATACTTTCATATACCCTTATTTGCCCAAACCCTCACTGAAATATCACAATTTCTTTTTTTTTTTTTTTAAGATTTATTTATTTATTTGACAGAGAGAGAGACAGCCAGCGAGAGAGGGAACACAAGCAGGGGGAGTGGGAAAGGAAGAAGCAGGCTCCCAGTGAAGGAGCTTGATGTGGGGCTTGATCCCAGGACTCTGGGATCACGCCCTGAGCCGAAGGCAGACGCTTAACGACTGAGCCACCCAGGCACCCCTGAAATATCACAATTTCTTAATGTTGATAAGACAGTAAGGTAATATCTTCAAAAGATTAAACTGAGTTCTAAATAGGTTGATAGCCAACCATTTCAATCTTTTTCAACATGTCTTCTCTATTTGGTGAAAGAAACTGATGAATTACTAAGTATATTTTAAAATCATTCCTAATGCTTCAGCAGATCACGAAGAAATACTTTGTACAAATCTGGGCCAAAAGAGTGGATTGGAAACAATAATTCTGTCCTTCAAGTTAAAAATTCAAAATTCTACCTTTTGAATAAAATTAATCACTTTTGTGTCTGTTAGAAACAAATAATAGTCTTCAAAAAGAAAACACAATATAATTTTTGGTCTTTTGTGTTACTTGAATATATCTAAATATCTGACACATTCATTCCAATCCTGGATGCCATTTTCAATGACCTATAGTTGTAGTGACATTCAACAGAGAGACACATTTAGGAGAAGAAAATGACTGGAATCTGACCACACCTCATGGTGTTCAGAAATCAACCTGAATTCATAACTTCATTAAATTTTGTAAAATAAAATGTATGTATGTGATGTTATTATACATTATGTGATGCTATTATACATTAAAATATTAACTTAATATTATTAGATAAGATTAGTGATAACATATTCTTAAAAACTTGGTGATGTATAAAAGTAGTTAAAAGATGACATATTTGAGAAATGTTGCTATAAAGAACATAACCTAGAATTTTTAAATGCCACCACAAAGAATAGGTGGAAATTTGAGGAAACTACTATCACATGGATTATTAGTTTGATTACTTGACCTATTAAAGCATATAAGTGTATAAAATTTAGATTAGCATATTTTAGAATGTGTTCCAGAGAACTCCAGATCACTTGGTCCATATGTTTGGGAAATTCCGCATCACTTAACTCCCAAATGAAGAGTTAAGGTGCAAAGAACAGACATGATAAATCTTTCAGTTAATAAACATCATAATTTCATTTAACCAAGGATTTTCAAAATATATATAATTTTGTATTATACGCAATATTTCTTTTTATTAGAATTGGTTCATTGAGGATACTTTAGGAAAAACGGTCTTGATCACTGATTTCCTTCCTTCCTTTTTTTAAAGATTTTATTTATTTATTTATTTATTTGTTTGTTTGTTTGTTTGTTTATTTAAGAGATAGAGTGAGAAAGCACAAGGAGGGGGGAGCAGCACAGGGAGAGGGAGAAGCAGTCTCCCCGCCAAGCAGGGAGCCTCATGTGAGGCTCAATCCTAGGCCCCTGAGATCATGACCTGAGCCGAAGGCAGATGCTTAACTGACTGAGCCACACAGGTGCCCCTCACTGATTTCCTTCTAATGTAATTTAAAAGTGTATGATTTAAAGGTGCCTGGGTGGCTCAGTCAGTTGCGCACCTGACTCTTGGTTTTGGCTTAGGTCATAATCTCATTGGTCCTGAGACTGAGCCCCACGTGGGGCCCCCTGTTCAGTGAGGAGTCTGCTTAAAGAGTCTCTCCCTCTGCTCCTCCCCTAAATCTTTAAAAAGGTGTATGATTTAAAACAAAATAGACTACATAAGTCTGTCTTATAAGCAATATAGCAATAACTATTAGCTCATTAAATAATAGCATTTGTTTGTTGGTCTATGCATCTTCTTAATTCAACCCCTCAGTAAAGAAGTCGGCATAATAAAACTAAAGTACTGGGGTACCTGGGTGGCTCAGTCAGTTAAGCATCTGTCTTCAGCTTGGGTTATGATCCCAGGGACCTGGGATTGAGCCCCTCACTGGGCTCCCTGCTCAGTGGGGAGTCTGCTTCTCCCTCTCCCTCTGTCCCTTCTCCCGCTCATGCTCTCTCTCTCAGATAAATAAATGAAATCTTAAAAAACATCAAAACTACTAATTTGTGCATAACTATTCAGCATGTTTATTTATTTTATAAAATATTTTAAATATAGTCCTTTACCTTCCTTGCCATTGTTTCCTAACATACAATCACATTCCATCCTCCAGACTTCTAGAAATGCTTTCATAAGGGCAGAAAACATCCTTATTAAAATATTATGCAAGTTGAAAAGAAAAATTTATTTCACCTTAATTATTTCCCCTCCCTATAATTAGCAGCTAATCTTATCCACACATAGCTGCAGGCTCAGAACCAGTAAATGCCTGACTGTTGGAATGATTGGAGAACTTTACTTTCTGATAATTACAAGATATAATTACTTTGAAGCTTTCAAAGACCTTTCAGTGATTAGGGAAGCTTTTCTAATTCAGTCATAACATTTGTATTACTAATAAACTAAGAAGTCCTACACTTTAATAGCTGACAAATTTGAAAGAAACACCAATTCTAAAAATGGTATTGCAGGCTTCAGGGGAAATCATTTAAGTATTGAAAAGCATTACATTTTTTCAGATTCCAACTTCATAGTTTTTCTTTTATAAATATATTATCAATTCAGATGTTTTAAGTTGCTGTTACGTGCATCTTCTGGGGATACTAGATCAAGGAACTAAAGAATAATTAATAGGAAAACATGTAAAAATTTAGAAGAAAACGTTTTCTTTTTTCAGCAGTGCTCAGTATTCTGCACAAACCAAAAGAGAGGAGTGCTAGGGAACTTACTGCTAGGGTAATTCACGCAAGAGGCTGTCACTAAGGATTTCAATGCTTTAAGAAGGTAGGAGCAATTTTAATTTTCTATGTGACAGTGAATATGACAGGGAAATTGTTGCTGAATTGTAATCTAAATATAGGAAAAACTAGAAGTGAGAAATTCATGCTTGAAAGTTGAGGAAAAGTAAGTAATTTGCAGAAATTTTAATTCTAGTCTACTTTTCTCTATGATGAAGGGAAGTTTTTGTTTGTTTCTTTAGTTTTCATTGTCACTATGACTAAAATGTGGCATATCAATGACAGTGAGATGGGATATACTACTAAGGGAGACCTGTGGAAGAACAATTCAATTTAAGAAACCAAAATACATGTTAATTTTCCTTCCTGTAGAAGCATGAGATAAAAATTGTCATGTATGCTTACATGTACAATCCACTTACATGTACAAGAACCTCAGCTAAATCGTAGTGAAGACTTCTCCTGGAGAGTCACTGAGACACTTGAAAGAAAACAGTAGGACTTATACGAAGATGTTAAAGGACATCTCATGATAGCCTCAGATAAGAAGTTCTTTTATTATATTCCTAGATATTATATGTTCCATAATATCTATGACTAGTACTGTATTTTGATTAGTTCAAACATACATGTCTAAATCTACACCAATGGCTATTGTAAGAGGAGAAATCAGTTTGAGGATTAGATATCTTAAAAAATACTTCGTAGAAAGATCTCTGGCCTTGAATTCTAAATCCTTGAGTTTTTGCCCTCCTTTAACTCACTTAGGAGTTATATGACCTTATTATCAAAACATACGAACTGTACATCAAGTACTGTTCTTACAAAGATACACGTTATCTCTATCTTTTGTAAGAATTGTTGTTCTAGATATTATCCTCATTTTATAGACAGTGAAGTAGCGATTTAAGAAGTTTAAATAACTTGTGCAGGATCACAAAGTTAGTTAACAGCAGAAACAGGACTCAAATATATATTTAACTAATTCCAAAGGTTGACTCTTTAAAATGAATCAATCCTTGACCTTCAGATGCATTAATTAAATTGTTTTAATTAAGTTGATTAATTTCCTAGTTAATTGTTTTAATCCCTCTGATTTCTGAGATTAAATTTCTTAATCCCTCTGAATTGTAATTTGTTCATGCAAAAAAGGGAGGTAAGCCATGTCCTGTATTCCTTATCCAGTTGTTGAATTAATTAAAAAAATAAAAGATGAATATATTTTATTAGTCAAGCTGTTCAATAAATATCTCATTTTTTCCTTCTAATCTTACATATTTTAAATAGAAATAATGCTTGGATTTCATCAATTTCCAAAAATATAAAACTGGGAGTATGTGACAGTTTTATCACCTAAAAGAAATCTTCATAAAAATTACTGTATCATAAATTTGAACTGAAACAAGTGTTATTTACTATTTAATTAAAAATATAAGATGATGTTCTTAAAGATGACTAATTTTGAATTTAATTACATTCAGAAATATTCCTAAAAATATTATCTGACTTAAATCAATACTACCCTGAAAATGTTGATTTTTACTAAAAGTCATTTTAAAGAAAATCTTTGATTAAACACATAGAAAATGATAAAATTTCATTTTCTGACATCACTGGACAGTCAAGCCTGTGTCCTCAATACAAATAAGTGAAACAATAACATAAAATAGCATCTAATTCTTTCTTATACTTCATTATTATCAAATTGACATTTATATTCTTGTTTTAATAATTCCATAAACTTTAAATTATAAAAAATCTAAAATTTTATACAAAGAAAATAATGAAGCTATAGACACTATTACCAAAATTTCTGTGTTTGAAGCAAAAATTGAAATAAGAGCAGTGTTTAGCAGAAGTTCAGTACAATGAGCCACTCTTTGCACTTCTGAAATATGAGCTGTAATGTCCAATTACTAACATAGAGAGCAAAGGCATGAGCCTGGCAATCACAGATATGATTTCAATCCTGTCTTTGTCACTTATTAGCTGGAAAACCTGAATTCTGAATAAATTTAGTACTTAACTCCTAGGTTTGATGTGAGGAAAATGAGGTTATTCATAAGAGCTTTGAGCGTGGTTTCAGAAAGACATTAAGTACTAATAATGTATAAAAATTTCAAGTCACTTAGAAAATATTCTAAATACAACTTATATTAATGGGATTTTTTTCTAAATTGCAAATTGTGACATGTCAATATGAGCTTGTTTTATATTTTTATAAGATACTGGAAAATATATAACATGTATCTTATCGATATGCTAGTAAGTATTGATAGAATATGTCCTCTTCACTTTTATATAAAATGAAAAAAATTAGCATTAAGAGTGGTAAGCTTCTGGACATTGTTTTAATATAGCTTTTTAAACTTTGTTCCATGGGGTAACCCTAAAAGGAATCGACGGACTCACCTACCCGAGTGTATTTTTCTCATCAAACACCAATTGTTTCACTCACTTCCAGGAAATTTCCTGAATCTCCAGTTAAATGTACAATCTCTTTTAGAAAATATTAAATTGGCTCAATATCATCCACTAAGGAGTAATACTCTGATTTGGGATTTCATTCTGAGTAGACTGGGAAGCTGTTGAAAGGCTTTAGGAAAAAGCACTGCACTATGTCATGTATGGTGTAACAGCTCTAATCTGGCAGCCAAGTGGAGAAGGGATTTTTAGAGAGGCCAAAGTGGGAGCAAGAGGAATAGTTCAAGGGCAGTTGTGGTAACAGAGGCGAGAAATTAAAATGGTGGTATAGACTTCTTATAGCACTATAGGTATTTACAGGTAAGCAGTAGTATAGGTAGTACGCTTTAGTAGTACAAGTAGTTAAAGTTAGGCAGATTTATATATAGTGAAGAATGTATAACCATAAAGTGTAGCCTAAACATTCCCTGCAGGAAGGAAATATTACCCTCACCCATTAACAATAGGAAGAAAATGCAAGACTCAAATACTGTCACTGCGCTGATTTCAGCTGTCAGTTCTCTGCTAAAGAAAATTATCACATGCAAGGTCACAACTTCTTCCAGCATAGCCTGCAGTTAAAGACTGATCAATACGGGGGATACAAAGGCATAGGCCCTTTCCCTAACTCACAATCCTTCTGAAGAGCTATCTTAACTCTGGAATTGTCTCTGTGAGGTTGGCTGAGGAATTCATTGAGAGTGCACTACAGCTCAAGCACCAAATCTTGCTTCTTTCTCTTCCCTTCCACGAGTCCCAATCCCAAGAGCACTTTTTAATAAATGCTCTGCACATTAAACGGCTTCAGTTTAGCTTCGCAGCCTTACCTCCCACTTGCTTCATACACATCCTGCCAGGCTCCCCTTGTTCTTCTCAGCTCTTCTAATGCTTTCTCTTATGTTGAGGACTTTAAGGTCTCTGATGCTTCTATTTAGATCACTTCTATCACTGCTGTCCCATCCAGTGCTTGCTTACTCACATTTTAGCTCACTTCTGGGTCCTTCTAGACTTTCCCCAAACCCTTCACGCTGAATTAAAGACTTTGCTCTGCTCTCCCAGTACTGTTACTACATATCTCACAGCAAGTATTATTTTTCTTATTTATCATTCAATGGGGAAAAAAAACTTTGAGGGAAGGGAATCTCTAATTTTCTTCTGGTTTCTCCAATGTGTTGCACACTACTGACACAAAATTGGTTTTTAATAAATACCTGCCCATTGAATAAAGTGAGGAAGAAGCTTATGAATGCAGGAAATAATAAAGCTGAGAAAAAGGGATTCCAAGCCCCTGGAGCTATCTTTCAGATCTTTTTCTATCATTTTTGTGCAGTTTGTCAAACATTAATTCTAATAACAATAATAATGATAATAATAAAAATTGAACCAATAGGAATATTATTACTATCTAACATTTAAAAAAGCCCTGTCAGGAGTTAATGCTAAGTGATTTAAATGGGTTATAGCATTTTCTTCCTATACTGTTGCTGTCTTATCACTATCATCCTCAACCTTATATTATAGATAAGACAGAAAAGTTAGTAGTTTGTCTTGGGTTTCAAAGAAAAAGAAAGAGAAGTTAAATTTATCCACCTTCAAAAGACTAGCAGTTAAAGGAAGGCATTTCCAATATGTTGTTCATTACTGCATCTAATTTATTATATTTACAAAAGTAAGAAAATATATTAGAGGAAAAATCAGGGACTAAGAATCAAATTTTGGAGTAACTAGCTAGTTTTTTTTCTAATAACTCTCAAATCTCTCATTTGAACAAAAGTTCAAAACCACTAACTGAAAGAAATTGGCACAATTAAATGAGATGTTTCATGTATACACAGTAAACACTTATTTCTCGCTTTTCCTCTCTTCTTTCCCTCTATAATGATATTTTTCCTTTTAATAAGCTATTAATTTCGAAATATATTTTGGTTTTGACACTAAAACAATATACAAATGACTAGTTGTATCTTTCTTTGATATAAATGATCATGTTCTGCCCCGATAAATGTCCATTAAAATTAAAAATTAAAGATAACTTTAAATTTCGTCTAAATTCACTTTCACGATACATGATTTTTAAATCTTTTTGCAAGCAATTCAAAAGCAATTACATCATTACAAAAACTCAAGTCTAAACAGAGGCATTAAGATTCAAAAAAAAAAGTGAGAGAAAAAAGAAATTAGAGTTGACACGTAGCACAAATTCTTCTGTGTAATGAGCCTAGAAGATCAAAGAACCCTCTATCGTTTTCCTTCCTGACAAAAATAAAGAAAATTAACAGGAAAAGTTCAGTTGAAATCGTTCAGGTCATGGGTTACAATTAACTTCTGAGAAAAGTTTCATATTGACCTATTAGGAAAGAAACATCAAGGAGGCCATAAAAAACATTCTAAAAGTTGCTCTGGGACATATCTTCAAATGGTTCATTATCACATTACCTAAAAATGTCACCACTCATAAATAGCTTTTGAGACAGACAGAACTTCTTAGCTAATATCTTTACCACAACTGTTCCAAAATTCACTTTTAAATGAATTTTAGGCACATGGTTATTCTCTTAGCCAACGATATTTTAGAAACACTGCTCTAGGATCTTTACCATTCTTGGTATTACTATTCTGATACTCAGTAAGCCTGATCTTTTAGGGAGTGAGCTATGACTGTTAATATACATTCCAACTTAAAATCCCATTTTATATTACTGGACCATTAAGAAAGTAAGAAAAAATATGTAAGATTACTTCAGTAAAAATAAGAATATATAGAATATATAGATGTAATATAGATTTAGAAAATAAGTAATATATATTTATTAAATGTATTTATTAAATATAAATAATGTAACTCCACAACCATAATCTTGGACTAAGTACAGTTATGATTATTATAGCTAAGCTTTATTTTTTTCATCAATGTTCCGAGTTTTCAGTGTACGTCTTCCATTAGTCTTGGTTAAATTAATTCCTATTTTATTCTTTTTTGATGGTATTGTAAATGCAATTGTTCTCTTCATTTCCTTTTCAAACAGTTAGTGTATAGAAACACAATTGATTTTTGTATCTTGATTTTGTATTTCATAATTTTACTGAATTTGTTTCCTAGTTCTACCAGTTTTCTTTGTGATGTCTTTAGAATTTCCTACATGCTGTCTGCAAATGGATATAATTTTACTTCTTCCTTTCTGGTTTGGATTTTTGGTTTTTGTTTGTTTGTTTGCTTGCTTAATTTCTATGGCTACTTACAATACCATGGTCAGTAGTATTGGCAGGAGTGGACATCCCTGTATTGGTTCTGATTTTAGAGGAAAAGCTTTCGATTTCTCTCTATTGAGTATAATGTCATATATGGCCTTTATTATAATGAGGTATGTTCCTTCTACACCCAACATGTTGAAGGCTTTTATCATGAAAAGATGTTGTATTTTGTCAAATATTTTTTCAGTGTCAATTGAGATGATCATGTGATTCTTATCTTGCATTCTGTTAACATGATGTATTAATTTGTGTATGTTGAAACTACCTTGCATCTCTGGGATAAACCCCACTTGGTCATGGCATATAATCCTATTAATGTGCTGTTAAATTCGTTTTGCTAGCCTTTTGCTAGCATTTTGCTGGGAATTTTTGTATCTCCTTTCATTAGGAATATTTTCTTGTAGTTTCCTTTTCTGTAGGGTCTTTATCTTTGTTTGGTATCAGGGTAATGCTGGCTTCATAAAATGAATTTGGAATTATTCCCTCTTCTTCAATATTCTAGAATAATTTAAGGATTTTTGTTAGTTCTTCTTTAAATATTTGGTAGAACTGACCAAGGAAGGTATTTTCTTCTTGATTTTTCTTTGATGAGAGTGTTTTTATTACCGATTCAATCTCCTTCTACATTATTGGGCTGTTCAGATTTTCTTTTATTCAAGTCAGTCTTGGTAGGTTGTATGATTCTAGGAATTTTTCCATTTCTTCCAGGTTATCCAGTTTGTTGACATATAATTGTTTATGTTTTCTCCTATGATCCATTTTATCTCCATAACATTGGTTGTAATGTATCCTCTATCATTCCTTATTATGTTTTGCATTCTCTCTTTTTTCTTAGTCTAGCTAAGGGTTTGTCAGTTTATCTTTTCAAAAGACCAACTCTTAGTTTTACTGATGTTTTCTATTTATTTCATTTATTTCTGTTTTACTCTATTATTCCTTCCTTATACTAACTTTGGCCTTCATTTGTTCTTCTTTTTCTAGTTTCTTGGAAAGTAAAGTCAGGTTGTTTGAGATCCTTCTACTTTTTTAACGTAGGCATTTATTGCTATAACTTCCCTCTTAGTACTACTTCTACTGTATCTCATAAGTTTTAGTATGTTGTGTTTTCATTTTCATTTGTCTCAAGGTATTTTCTCATTTCTATTTTTTCTTTAACCCAATGATTGGTCATGGCTGTATTGATTAATTTTCACATATTTGTTAATTTTCCTTCTGTTATTGATTTCTAGTTTTATTCCATTGTGATAGGAAAAGATACTTGGTATAATTTCCATCTTCTCAATTTTTTAAGAATGGTTTATGACATAACATATGATCTATCTTGGAGAATGCTCCATGTGTGCTTGAGAAGAATGTTTATTCTGCTATTATTGGGAGCAATGTTCTGTATATGTCTCTAAAGTCCATTTGGTCTATAGTATTGTTCAAGTCAGTTTTATCCTTATTGATTTTCTGTTCAGACGTTCTATTCATTATTGAAAGTGGAGTATTGAAGTCTCTTACTATTATATTATTGCTGCCTACTTCTCCCCTCCATATCTATGTTTACTTTATATATTCATGTGCTGTGATATTGGAGGCATAGTTATAGTTATAGATCATCCTGATGAACAGACTCTTTTAGCATTATATAATAACTCTGTCTCATGTCATTTTGACCTAAAGTCTATTTTGTCTGCTGTAAGTATAGCCACCTCTGATCTCTTTTGGTTATCATTTGCACAGAATATCGTTTCCATTCCTTCACTTTCAGACTATTTCAAAACAAAAAACAACTCTATTTTGATATTATAACTCACATGTGATAATATAATAACTGCAGTCAATACTAGAAAATAATTTATTACTTTTTTAAAACCTAAAACTTATTTTACATTTTAAATTGACAACCTATACAAAATTTAATACAGAGAAATTCATTATAAACAACTTAAATTCTAAAATATTTTATAACTTTGTATATGAAGCAGAACTTGGTTGCCTATTAATATGCAATACTATGCTTGATGAGGATAAATTGGTAAAAGAATACTCTAAGACAGAAAAAGTTTTCCATGCAATACAACACTTTCCAAAAGAAAGGTATTATACTGCAGATAAGAAAAATACTTTTTATACTTAGTTCTTAAGTACAGAAAATAGAAATGCAGAAACCAGAGGGAATACGTACAAAAATATATAACCACCACGCTGAAAATGATGATGCTAATTGTGTATATTTGAATAAGACATTTGCTGTGAAATAAATGTAGATAAATAAAATAAAGATTTATTATCTTGTCTTTGATTCTTTGCTTCATCTCAGCTCTACAAGAAACAGATCAGTTACAGCGTTCTTTATCCATTTTTCCTCCTATTTAGAATTGCTTTTTTTGGCAAACATTTCAGTAAGTTTTATGTATGAGAAAACCAAGTGAGTTTGAAATTTATAAAGGTTGTGAAGAGCTATATATCAACTAAACAGAATTTCTGTAAATATATTTTAAGGCAAATCTTATCAACCAAATGTCAGAATTATTCCACTGATATTCATACTACTGCCACATGCTCACTCTAGAAATGAGCAAGCTGTTCACCAGAGATTCAAACTATAAGCAGAAGTAGAAAAATTTATTTGTTCTGTGTATTTCCTAATAAACAAAGCAATTGTCAGGTATTCTCTTTTTCAATAGAGGTGGATGGTACACGTTTGATAATAATACTGTTAGAGAAAGACAAATACTATATGATTTCACTCATATGTGCAATGTAAGAAACAAAATAGATGAATATAAGGGAAAGAAAAAAAAAGAGAGAGAGAGGGTGAGAGAGAGAGGCAAACCAGAAAACAGATTAATCACTATACAAAACAAACTGAGGGCTGTTGGAGGAGAAGTGGGCTGAGGGGATGGGTTACATGGGTGATGGGGACTAAAGAGGGCACTTGTGATGAACACTGGGTATTGTAAGTAAATGATGAATCACTAAATTCTATACCTGAAACTAATATTACCCTGCATGTTAATTAATTGGAATTTGAATAAAAACTTGAAAAAATAGTATTGTTAGAATAGTAAGAAATGCCTACAATACAGTCATTTCTTAAAGAAATAAACACATTCTTTGAAAATTTTCATAAATAAATTTCTTTCTCTCTTTTAGGATGCTGCCTTTTATCTTTTGTGGTACACATTTGTACTGCAATATCTCAAAGACACGATGTATAGGTTCATGAGAGCAAGAGACGGTAAAGTATTTAGGTGTCTAAAGACATTGAAAATCAAAATAATAGGACCCTGCAGCAGATCTACTCAGAAATAAAATTTAAACAGTTGCTTAGTTATTTCCATGGTGGGCTCTGTTTTAATATACATTTGAATACATGTTGATGAATAGTTGCTAAGTAGATATGAAAGAATTTCATATCAAAGAAGGAAATGGCAAAATTTATTATTTTTTTAAATTTTAAGTTATATAAGTAATCACACAAGAAGCCTCTAATGAGGACTTAGGATTTTAGGTTTGCCGTTTTAATGTCTGGTAATTACAGTAAAGGGGTTTTGATGAAGTTCTGAAACGTAATCTAAATCAGAACACTAATTTTCTGAAGCAACTTTATTCCTAGGAATAAATTTTAAACCATTCCAAGTGAGTATAATGGTTTTGAATATTTCTTTAAGTCTAATGGAGCAAGAGTCTTTGTGATAATTACAAAAGAGTAACCCATCTAGACAGATGGATAATAATAAAATATATTTTTTAATTTTATTAGGTACATTAGGCCCATTCACATTTATTGATATGACTGGTATATTTGGTCACAATTCTGTTATAATATGTGTTTCAAAGATTTTATTTATTTATTTATTTATTTATTTATTTATTTGAGAGAGAGAGCACAAGCAGGGGGAGCA
Source organism: Ursus maritimus (assembly GCF_017311325.1). NCBI lineage: Eukaryota > Metazoa > Chordata > Mammalia > Carnivora > Ursidae > Ursus > Ursus maritimus. The sequence continues at coordinate 15,249,612 of NW_024423675.1, forward strand.
GCAGAGAAAGCAGACTTCCTGCTGAGCACAGAGATCAATGGGGGGCTTGATCCCACGACCCAGAGATCATGACCTGAACCGAACGAAATCAAGAGTCACACGCTCAACCAACTGAGCTTCCCAGGTGCCCGTCTGTCATAATATTTTATGGGTTTTGTTACACATGCTATGTTTCTTTCTCTATAGCATACGGTTATAGTTATATACTATATATAGTCTTCCCTAATGAATTATTATCTGTGATACAGCAGGTAAAATTCTAATACCATATTACTTATTAATATAAAATTTCTTTATCTCTTCAAAACACTGACATAACTACTCATTAATGCAAACAAATAGCTCTTAAGACAATTTAAATTATGTATATAAAGATAATTATTAACAATAACATCTGCCTATGTATACAACAATGTACCTAGACATTGAGGGTAAAATATTACTTTGGATTGAAAAAAAATTGTAAATATATACTGTTATTAGAAATGGATTTATATTCTATTTTAAGTATTTGCTTGCTAGTGACAGATCTTAAGGTGTTCATTTTACATATTTATTCTCAGTCATTTTAATTTTCTAAGCCCAAGTAACCATTAATGCAAGGAACTTTGTTTTAAATTAAAATTGAGGACACTTTCTCTTTTAAAAGATAGTTTCTTTAGGGGCACCTGGGTCGCTCATTTGGTTAGGTGTCCGACTCTTAGTTTTGGCTTAGGTCATAGTTTCAGGGTCGTGGGATCAAGCCCTGCGTTGGGCTCCACGCTCAGTGTGCAGTCTGGTGGAGATTCTCTCCCTCTCCTTCCCCTCTGTCCTTCCCCCTGTTCATGCTCTTTCTCTCTCTAATAAATAAATAAAATCTTTAAAAAAATAAAAAATAAAAAGAGTTTCTTTAGTTTATGTTAGATATATTCTAAACCTCTGATTTAAAAAATATATACACATACCAAGAGTATTTTCAGTCTATAAATTATGTTGGAATATAGTAGGTAGATATTTTATCCTAATACATGATTATGAACAACTTGAATCAAGTCTAAAAAAACTGCATGAAGTCAACAGTACTTCTTCATTAATTTCCTCATATTTTGGACTCTAAAAGGCAACTGAAATTGCTCTAAATTACTAAACTTGTTTGTTAGACTGGAAAAAAATGTCTATTTCATTTCATAACTTTTATCCCAAAACAAATGACAAAATAATTTAATACTTTCATATGATCTTTCATAAAATTAAAGAACATTTGCATAAGCCAAATCTTTCATATTAAGTTTAATTAGTTATTAAAATGAAATGATCAGCTTTGCCATAACTTCTTTAAAGATTATATATAGCACTAAGCTTAGTAGCTAATCGAAATATGAAATAACTCTAAATTGCATATAGCATATATTCCATGTATTAAATCCTAAATTTACCATCTACTTTAATGATGTAAGGGAAAAATCTTAAAACAATAAGTTTTTATCCTATTCAAACTATAGAAAAAAATATGATCATAATTTACAATAAATTATTTATATCTTTCAATGTAACACTGCATTTGTTATTTCATGATAAGTACTAATGAATTAGAACCAGACAGTACCATATTATCATTTAACTACTATCAGCACTGCCCTCCGAATACGGTGACCTTTTAAAAACTAACTTCTAGAATTTTATTTTGAATTTTTATCAAAGTGTATAAAGCTGTACATTATAGATTCCTAAATACACTCAATTTATTAAGAGTTTCTACTTCAATCCTTGCTTAAACTAATTATATACTCCCCATCATCAAGCCAGAGCACTTTATTCATTGATATTATGAAACTCTGAGTTGTAAAATAAACAAATAAAAGCATGTATCTTAAGTCCTTATTTGAAAAATCACTCAGAACAAGAAAACAAGCCAATAACCAATTTAGAATTGTACTCAGTTGTAATTTAACTTGGCATTGAGTGGTATTTTCCAAGCTTCTATTTTAATTCATAATGCAATAAGAAAAAAAAATAAACATGATGTCACTAATTCAAGAAAAGAAAAAGTAGAAAACAGGATTATAAGAAATATTTCTGGGAGCATCTAAAATAAATGAAATAACTGACTTTTTTTGTTTTAAGAGCTACCTTGAAAACTAATGAATCCAACACTAATCTTACTAATAAGGAAACTGAGGTCTCAAAAGATTAAGTCAAAAAATCAATGCTGAAACTGAAACGTGGATGGATATTTACTTAAGTAATCTTTCAAATACTATGAACCAAATTCAATAATTTATTCAAACTTTTACCTCAACAATAGTTATGTAAGCCCCTTCTGTACATAAAGCACTCTACCAGTTGCTAGCCCTGTAGAAGTAAGAAAATTGAAATCTTACTGTAAACATGTAATTCTCCTCTTATAAAATAATTAATACATTTTTCTCATTTAAATGGTGACTGTATTAGTAAAAAAAAAAAAAAAGGATAATTTGGGTATTTAAGCTTACTATCAAAGATATCCCAGTATTAACTCCTCAACAGTACTTAACTCAACAGTACTCTCAGATTTTCATAGATTTTAAGTACTGAAGCTGGTAAAGCTTTTGACAAGTACACTACCATAAAGATAAAACAAAGACATGAATTCATTACGAAGCCTGATAAATGATACTTCACTCTTATATTGTTTAGTTGTTAATTGTGATGACCCAACAGAAGACCCAGATGCACTTCATTTACCCAAATTTTGAGTGTGTGAAAAATGATAAATGCGTATAATGACGTTCTATTTCTGCCCAAGTGATTTTGGAAGCAACGACTCCCACTTCTTCTCTGACAGTACATCATAGCATTGGGTAAAATATTTCAAAGACTAATAGCTTGTCAGGGAAAGCTCAAACTGATAAGAATTATCTATAAAATTATATATCCCTATGTTTGAAATTACTTCATGCAAAAATGTGAAGAACTGGAGAGGGTGCATATAATATTTTAAATGAATATAGAAAGTGTCAATATTTCATTTAAAGCTTTCATGAAGAATGATGGTGGAAAGTTAAAATAGAACTCAAACTCAAGTAATGTTTTAAAGATTGCAAGCCCAGTGTAGCAGTTTGGAATCACCAGCTGACAAACTGGCATGAAGAATCAAAGGAGATCTTATAGAAAGTATGACAACCTTGCAGATAGGTTAAATTAAAATCTATCAACATGTAAAAATGAAGGGAAGAGAAAGATTTTTCTTGACTCTAATGGACAGAGCCTGCTGGTGAATTTAGGAAATTAAAAACGTTGATATAAGCAGAAAAGTCTCAGAAACTGCTAGAGAACATTGACCCAAATTGCCTGGAATTTGAGAAATTTACTCAGACACTAGAATCTTTCATAAGAATGTGAAATATAATAATACTAACTTTATCCACTCGACCTTTATAGAAACAGAAACACTTTCTGAATGTTCTTATTTCATTCTTACACTTCCTTATTGGAAGTAAGAAACCTATGCATCTGGAGACTATGGAAATACAAGCATAAGTGCTGGATTAAGAAATTAATTCAACAATCTCTAAATTCACAAGTTGTAAATGAAGTGTATAAAATAACCCAAAGCCAAAGAGAACAGTCTTCTTACTAAATTATCCTCCAAAATGGCCTCATAATTTTTTTTTCCTGTTCACTTTTTCAATACCATGATTACTGCAAGCCCAAAGTTGATAGAGCAAATTACAATCCAAAATGCAATACCAATTGTCTTAGTTTGGGCTGCTACAACAAAAATAATATAAGTTGTATGGCTTAAACAACAGAAATTTGTTTCTCACAGTTTTGGAGACTGGGAAGTCCAAGATCAATGTGCCAGCAGATCCAGTGCCTGGTGAGGGCACTTTTCAAGGTTTTCAAAGGATCATCTTCCTGTTGTATCCCCACATGATGAAGAGAGGGAGAGACAGAGAGAGACAGACAGAAAAAAAGAGAGAGAGAGGGAGAAGCAGCTCTTTCCTGTCTCTTCTTGTAAGGGCATTAATCTTCCTATAAAGCCTCTACCCTCATGACCTAATTATCTCCCAAAGGCCCCATCTCCAAACACCATTATACTGGAGATTAGAATTTCAATATATGAATGTGGGAACAGGGAAGTGACACATTCAGTCTATAGCACTGATAAATTCAAATAAGGTACACTGACTCAGTTTTGTGCTTTCCATGAAATTTTCTTCTAAGAAAACTTGCTAAACTGACCCACAGAGTGAAAGCTTAAGAATTATTGAAGTTGATTCATAACTAAAGCAATATTACAATATTCACATACTGGCCTATTTGTTGCATGAATAATAAAACCAGCATTTGGGAGCAGCAGCTAAAGCTTATTAGCAAAATAAATAAGATATGTATATGTAGAGAGATGATAGATAGATACATAGACAGAAAGAGAAAGAGAAAGACAGAGACAGAGAAACAATGTCAGAAGTAACATACATGAAGAGGCAAAAACGAATGTTGAAAGAATCTACAGCAAATCAAATAAGTGAGGGAAAAAAATTACATGATTTCCTGTTCAGGCTATCAAGGAGCAACTTATAGTAACCCATGCACCAAAAGTATGTCTTAAAAGCCAGATAAAATTTCTAAAAGCATGATTGGATTTCACTTAGCGATACAAAGAGCTAGAAAGAGTATCACAAATAAACAAATCATAAAATGGGCAGAAGATATGAACAGACATTTTTCCAATGAGGACATACAAATGGCTAACAGACACATGAAAAAATGTTCAAAATCATTAGCCATCAGGGAAATTCAAATCAAAACCACACTAAGATACCACCTTACGCCAGTTAGAATGGCAAAAATCAACAAGGCAGGAAACAGCAATTGCTGGAGAGGATGTGGACAAAGGGGATCCCTCCTACATTGTTGGTGGGAATGCAGGTTGGTGCAGCCACTCTGGAAAACAGTGTGGAGGTCCCTTAAAAAGTTAAAAATTGAGCTACCCTATGACCCAGCAATTGCACTCCTGGGTATTTACCCCAAAGATACAGACGTAGTGAAGAGAAGGGCCATGTGCACCCCAATGTTCATAGCAGCATTATCCACAATAGCTAAATTGTGGAAGGAACCGAGATGCCTTCAACAGATGACTGGATTAAGAAGGTGTGGTCCATATATACAATGGAATATTACTCAGCTATCAGAAAGAACGAGTTCTCAACATTTGCTGCAACATGGACGGCACTGGAGGAGATAATGCTAAGTGAAATAAGTCAAGCAGAGAAAGACAATTATCATATGATTTCTCTCATCTATGGAACATAAGAACTAGCAAGATTGGTAGGGGAAGAAAGGGATAAAGAAAGGGGGGTAATCAGAAGGGGGAATGAAGCATGGGAGACTATGGACTCTGAGAAACAAACTGAGGACTTCAGAGGGGAGGGGGGTGGGGAAATGGGATAGACTGGTGATGGGTAGTAAGGAGGGCACATATTGCATAGTGCACTGGGTGTTATACGCAACTAATGAATCATCGAGCCTTACATCAGAAACCAGGGATGTACTGTATGGTGACTAATATAATGTAATAAAAAAACATTAAAAAAAAAAAGAGTGTCACAATCTTACAAAAACAGAAAGCCAGGAAAACAGCAAGTTCACAACTTTATTTGAAACTATCAAGAGGTTGAGATGACAAGACTACCAATCAGTCATTGATCTACAGAGAGGCAGGCACCCAATGAGATACAGGATGTGAACATTTGCTTACTTGTAACAGAGCTATGCTCAGCTATGAAGACTTCAGATAGGATAACCTGGTGGAGGTTTGTAGTGGATCTTCCTTTTGTGTTGTCCTTCTATTAAGGATACCTATGGAGACAACAGAACACTCCTAGAGGTATCCATAGTTCCTTTTTATCCAATATTGCTACCATGATGGTGGGGACAAAGGACTTCTAATTAAACCTGTCTAAAGCAGGCACTGTGTCTCTTAGTCTCGGAGGATTGGGTGCTCTGGCCCTGTTCCTTCCAGTCTCCATATCCAGTTCTGGGCTCAGCACTTATCCTTATCCTTTCCTCATTAGTAGAGGACTTTTTATTTTTATATCCTCAGCTTTAATGGCTTTTCAACAGTGTCCTCATCATTTTTGCGAGAAAATGTAGAGCCTTAGGATGTTATACACCTAGGGAGACTTTGCAAATCTCGAAGACTTTTTCATAGTAGTAGTCTTTCAAGACTTTTTCACTAGATGCACACAAACAGTATTGGCCAGAATCCTGAGAAAGCATCCATCATAGTGCATGCTTTAAAGTGGAGAATGACAAAGGGTATGTGAAGGGCACAAAATTTGCCAGGACCCTTCTGCTTTAGCTCCCCTAGAAAACAAAAGCCTTTATGTTTGGGAAAAGGGCAACAAAAATTGCATTCTGATAACACAGGTGTAGGCTCCATGCTGCTGGAGAAAGAGAACAGAAAAATATCCTCAACTACACGGGAAGCAGTAGGAATAAGTTCTGGGCCGAGTACTAGAGATGAGGAAAGGGGAAGATCCCATGGAAGCCAAAACTCTGAACTTCAGGCACACAGTGCCTGCCTAAGACTGTGGCTTAATCAGAATCATCTTAAACATCCAGGTAGCAAGTATCAGGTAAAAAGTTACAGTATTTACTTTTGGGAATGTTTCCTTTTCTTTATAGATAATCCCCATAGAAATATAATACAAAAGAAAGACCTAAAGTTGATAATGGAGTAGATATTGAGAAAAATCCTATGCCAAGCCAGCCCCCAACTTAATCATAAGTTATGCCTTGAGGAGTATGTAGGCTGAGATATACTGAGGTTAATTATAGTGCCCACCATCACCACCACCACACACATCTCAGAAATACTCCTGTGTAGATTAATTGAAACTACCACACCAAAGGTCTAGAAGAAGAAAAGACAGATACATTTGTAGGTATAAAAATCAATTTATCTGTCTCTGCTGTCCTAAAAAAGATACCCAGTTTCATAAAAATACTATGAAACATATGGAAAAATAAAATAACAACACACAGCCAAGAGACAAAAAAAAAATAAAAATAAATAGCAGAATTTGATTCAGATATGCTACTTTCAGTTCAGCTCAGACATGTGAAGAACTTGGAAGTTGTCTATTCCACTCTTACTGGAGGAGTATTGTGAACAACTCTTAAGAGTTAAAAACTCCAGGGGACCCAGTCTAGAGGGGCCCCCACAATAGTTTGAGATTTACCTTGAGAAGCTTAACCAGGTTCCCATAGTAAATGTCAGGGAAAAATCCCCTTGGGTTTCCTGCAGTAGGAGGAGGAAGGAGCCATTTAAAAATATGCCAGAGAACTCTGTCTTAACAAGACCTGCTTTCAGGTGAAACCAGTTAACCAGAGCCTAATGTGCTGGGGTATTATCAGAGTCAGCCTTCGATGGGGAAGGGAAAAACCCAACTTCAACTAGCTTTGGCCTTCCATGTAGGTAAAGAAAACACCCAACACTCCAGCCCACTCAATCTAGCCATAATGTCCCATGCCTAAGCAAGAAGAAAAAAAATGAGAAACACTTGTGAAATTCTGTCCAAAGGCATAGATTTACCAAAAGACTGAGACCTGATCAAAGGACTATTTCAGATTGCTTACCCTCTCCCCACACCTCACCACATTACTAAAGCTATTCCTTTTACCTGATATATCATGTCTGGCTATCAAGAAAAAATTGCAAGGTTTACCAAAAGGCAAAAATCACCATTTGAGAATACAAAGCAAGCTTTAGAACCAGATATGGCAGAAGTACTGAAATTATCAAATTAGGAATTTCAAACAACTACGATTAATATCCTAAAGAGGACTGTAATGGACTGTAATGGATAAAGCAGATAGCATGTAAGAACAGATGGGCACTATAAACAGAGAGATGGAAATCCTAAGAAAGAATCCCCCCCACCCCCGGCCAAATGTTTTAGATAAAAGAACACTATAATGGATTTGAAGAATGCTTCTGATGGGCTTAACAGTAGATTGGACATGGATAAGGAAAGAATCTCGTAGCTATAGGACATATCAATAGAATCCTCAAAACGCTGAAAGGCAAAGAAAACAAAGACAAAAAAACCCCAAATTCACCAGAATATCCAAGGACTGTGGGACAATATACATGTAATAGGAATACCAAAGGAAGAAAGAGAGAAGACAGAATATTTCAAATGATCCTGACAGAATTTTCCCAAATGAAATATTTAAAGTGTTGAGAAAAACCCCACCAGCCTAGATTCTGTACCTACAAAATTATCCACCAAAACTGAAGGAGAAATACTTTCTCAGACAAACAAAAACAAAAACTGAAGCATTTGTTGGCAGCAGATTTGTTGCAAGAAATTTTAAAGTCCTTTAGGAAGAAGGAAAATTGTATAGGAGAAACTTAGATCTACATAAAGAAAGAGCATCAGTGAAGAGCATTTAAAAGAAGGTAAAATATAAACATTAATTTTTTTATTTTTAACTGAAGTAACAGATACTTGTTCAAATAAAAATAGCACCAATATATTCAATTATATATGTTTATGTATATATCTTATTTATAAATAAGACAAAAAATTGAAAATATTAACAGTCAGAAGCAATTCTATTAAAAGAATTACACTGAAATTTTAAATAACCCAAAGCCTTAAAAAATCACCTAAAAGTTAATTTATAAATTAAATCCACAAAAATAATTTTCACAGCATAAAAAAATTCTAATAGGGTGCCTCTTAATAAATGCACACTACTTTGAAAATAAATAGAATCATATTTGTGTACAAAAATCCATTATAATGTGATAGGATCTATCCCAATGATATTATATTTAAACAATGACTTTGAGTGTTCACTGACTGTACAAACATTCATACTACCTTTTTAAAACATTTTCCTGAGTTTTTATTTGTACCTACAGACTGCTAAAAACAAAAGAACATAATTCAATCCAGCTCACAAAATATTCTTACCAAAATAGCTTAGATTTTACTGTTGTATCAGAAAATAAAAATTAGGAAATAAGAAACAGTCATTTCATTTAGTGGGTGGGAGAAGTAAGGGCAACTTTTCTCATCTTCTTCTTAAATGGGATAACATATATATTTATTAAAAACATATTTTGGGATCAATTTCCAGACTCACAAGTCTAATTGTGGATATCAGATGTGAAAGGAGAGAGATATTTTCTTTACGTGGCCATTGCATTTAATCTTCCCTCTGTGGCTATGTTTGCCTATGATGTGTTGTCCCCCCAACATTTTTTTTTATCATGGAGGGTTTATATAGTGTTCTTTCCTGTTAAAGGCATTTTATCTAAAAATGAAATAGCCACGAAATAAATGGAAAGCAAGTACACAATGTTGCAACAGACTGGGGGAACTAGCTTATCTTTCCCTGTAGAAAGAATTTAATACCTATCAAAATTTCTCTTTCCCTAGAAATCCTACCCTAAAAATATTAGCAAATAAACTCCATGTACTGTTGTTTTTTGTTTGTTTGTTTGTTTCTACATTCCCATATACAGTTTTAAAAATTATCTTACCTAGGATCACCTGAATCCTAAAACATTCTGTTTTGTGCTTTGCAAATGTCTTTTGCTTAATGATACATCTCTGAAGAGCAGTGGCAAATAGACGGGTAGAAATCAGGGTTCCCTTAAAACAAGAAAACACACTAATTTAAGACCCCCAGATTTTTATGGTCCATGGACAAAAATGAAAAAGTGATTTTTAAAATGTGTTATCTTAGGCATAAATATCAGGCTTTTTTTTTTTTTTTGCATTATTGGCTCAAAGTTAAAATTATCATAGTCCTCTACTGAGTTACTTACTGTAAGTGTATTCTTAACACATTTTGACATCTAATTATTTTCATGGAATAATTCTAGATGGGCATATCCATCTTTCCCACCTCTCCCTACACAGATATGACTCCATCCATGTATCTGGTATGCTTCTGAATGTAGGAAATACAGGCCATGTAGTTTGTTCCTTAACTATAAAAATTAATTCAATGAATAATGAACACAATTAAATTTGTAAGTGGTTTATGAAGCTAACAAGCCTCAGTTTCTCCATGGCATGAAAACTTTGAACTTTTGAGTATATTTCAGTAGCTTGTGGGTCTTTCCATTCTTGTCTTTTTCGCGCTGTTAAATGATTTTTCTAGTTAAACTATGATCCCAGGTTTGGCCCACATTCTCTCTCCTTGGGCCCTATGAGATGCTGGTTACTTCAAATGCTTGCTCCCTGTGTCTCTTATAAAATCTCCAGTGTCACATCACTCAATAATGTCATGGTGAGGGAGGAGATTAAGTAACTTCCTTTTTGGCCCTTGGGAGGTATCCACTCTGTCCAGCTTCTCTGCATTTTCAGAGAGAGTTTTTGCTGTCTGAACACAGAGCAGCCTCTTTCACCAAAGCAACTTCCAAGCATGCATGGCTATAGGTTTTGTTAACCCAATCCAATGAGCACTCTGTTTACAAATTAAAACACACTTACGATTTTCTCATATTTCCACTCATTATCACATTGTCACAGTATTGTATAAACTGATGGCTTTTTCCTCCCCAATTATGACGATGCTAACAAAATAAAAACTACTGTTATGATTTCAGCAAGATTATTACATTTCTACTCTATTCTATTTATACAGCATAGTCGCAATTAACTGTTTATGTACAGTTTTTCTTGATACATGTTTACTATTATATTAATATGACATATCAGAGATTTGTAATTCCAATTTCAAAACCCTTGCGCCCAAATATATTTTAAAATTCATCAATGTTCAGGTTTTGGAAGAATGATACAATGTAATACCATGCAATAATACAATACAATCTTATTACTATGTAACTTCCAGGGAGGTTTGGGCCAGCACCACAGTCAAAAGCATATTAAAATCATTATATTAATATCTTCTGAATATTTAGTGGGGTGAATAAAAATTATAAAAGAATATGTTGAGATTCTTAACTGCAGAAAAAAAAACCTGATGGTTACCAGAGGGGAGGTGGGTGGAGGGATGGGGGAAATAGGTGATGGGGATTAAAGAGGGCACTGCTGTGATGAGCACCTGGTGTTTATGGCGGTGCTGAATCACTATATTGTACACATGAAACCAATATTATGCTGTAAGTTAAATAACTGCAATTTAAATAAAAACTTTAAAAAAATGTTCATTGAGGTGAGATTTCAGGTTTTGCCAAACAAAATAAACCCAGATTTTTTTGATTTCTTAATTGTGAATGAAACACTTTATATTAAACAGCACTTCATATTTTGTCAAGCATAACATACAGTTTTGTATTTGTACTTCTTTGCTAATATTTCCGCTTTGCTAAAAACCCGTGCTCTCACGTGTCCGGCTATCCCAAAACATAAAGAAAACACCTTCTTTTTCCTCCAAGAGTTTAAAATTCAGTTCATGAAAAAATAAAAAAAAAAAAATTCAGTCCATGAAATCCTTGCCAAGCCTCTAGAAAAATTAATTACATTACCTGATAAATGATACAATCAGCAATGCCCATATATTATACTTTATTTAGAAAACATATTATATTTCCCCTGACATTTTCACATTTTAAATGTGATCCACTTCTGTAAACTAAGCATTTAAATGAACACATATTTTTTTTTAAAGATTTTATTTATTTATTTGACAGAGATAGAGACAGCTAGCGAGAGAGGGAACACAGCAGGGGAGTGGGAGAGGAAGAAGCAGGCTCCCAGAGGAGGAGCCTGATGTGGGGCTCGACCCCATAACGCCGGGATCACGCCCTGAGCCGAAGGCAGACGCTTAACGACTGCGCCACCCAGGTGCCCCTAAATGAACACATATTTAACACAGTACATTATAGTTGCTGAATACTATTTACAGAAAGAATGATTCAATATACTTCATTAAGTATTCTAAATAAGTATTTAGAATTTTCCAGGTTCAAAAAGTATAATTAATATGTTTGATATCACATGATTAAAAAGTAGCAGACAGATATCAAAGTGAGGATCCAGAATTATAATACAATCTTCCTTCCATAGTATAATAAGGTATTTAATTAAAATGTTACTATTTTATTTTGAAATGATTTATATTTAAATACTATAAATCATTGAAAAAACAAAAAAATAGTCAATATTATATTTACATTTCCTATAAGCATCTGAAATTGTTTTCCAATGCAATAAACTTTGTGTATAAAAGTAATAAAATTTATCTCATGTTAGTATGTTTGTACATTTTTATTTTTTCTTAGAAGTCTGAAATATAAATAACATCCCCAAGCTCTTAATTCTTTTTCTATTAAATATGCAAAAATACAATAATGACATGGAAGTTCTAAGGTGACAAGATGGAATGAAATATAGGATATTATGTTAAGATTTATTTAAAGTACTTTCTTTTTTAAAGAAAGTATAGTTTTCTTTATAAATAATCTAAGTAGGTTTAAAACATTTCCCATTCATATACCTCATTTTCTAAAAAAGTTAAACCCAGAAGTTTGAGTAGATAGATGTCTCAAAATATGAATAAAGCAATTTTAAGATTCACACATATTTTTAAAAAGAGAAAAATGTAACTTTGACCAATTGTAAACACACATTTTTTAGCACTATTCACAAACTAAATTTAACATTGTTTTAAGCAATGCTCCTTTACTTCACTCAGTGAAGACTCTAATGTAAATTCAGAAAAATTGTTTTTATAACCTGGTCCAAAAAAATATTTTTATGTCGATTCATATACATATGATTTCCATTTAAAAGTTACCTGAAGGTAAACACACACACATTTCAAAAGATAAAGGCAACCAAATTCAGTTCAAATCAATTTGATGTAATATCAATATCCTTCTAGTATAAATATATTAGAATTAAAACACACAAAAAAATTAATAAATAGAAACATTTATCTTAGATCATTCCTATACTAAATATTTTTCGTCTTTCAGTGAAAATAAGTTTATGTTAATTGTGTGTGACTCTAATTGTATCCATATAAAACAACATACATTTTTAAGAACTTTGTGAAAAACACAGACAATGCAGATAAAGAACAACTTTATTTAAAAAGATAAAAGGTTTAATATTGAAAATAGTAAGTTTCAAATGACAGAAAGGCATTCATATTTGTACTAAAAAGTAGAAAGTATATCTTGTTATTTACATTCATAGAGTAGTAATTAAAGCTATATTAATGGAAACCATCCCTAAAGGAGAAACTATATAAAGAAAAGCTTAAGAGTACTCTAGCAGTCTCCAAATTTTGTTCAGTTGGGGAGTGGATGGTAACTAGAAAGGAGTATTTAGCATGATCCAAACTGGAGATAATGTAAAGTTAATAAAAGGAAGACTCTCTCCACAATGTCATCAAAAAGAATAAAATATCTAAGAATAAATTTAATCAGGGGGGGTGAAAGACCTGCATATTGAAAACTATAAGATATTAATACAAGAAATTGAAGATGACACAAATAAATGAAAAGATAGTCCATGTTCATGGATTACAAAAATCAATAATTTTGTTAAAATGCCCATGCACCCAAAGCAATTTACATATTCAATGCAATCCCTATCAAAATTCCCATGGCATTTTTCACAGAAATAGAACAAATAATGCTAAAATTTATATAGAACCACCAAAGATCCAAAAAATCCAAAGCAATCTTGAGAGAGAAGTACAAAGCTAAAGGCATCATGCTCCCTCATTTCTAAAGCTATAGTAATTAAAAGTTATGACATTGACATAAAAAAAGATACACATATCAATACGACAGAACAGAGAGCCCAGAAATAAACCCGTGGATATTTGGTCAATTCATTTAAAATAAAGGAAACAAGAATATACAATAGGGAAATGATAGTCTCTAATAAACAATGTTGGGAAAACTTGATAGCTACATACATAAGAATGAAACTAAATTACTACCTTACACCAAACACAAAAATTAGCTGAAAATGGAGTAAAGACTTAAACTTCAACTTGAAACCATAAAACCCTTAGAAGAAAACATAGGCAGTAAGCTCCCTGACAAAAATCTTGGTGATGATTTTTTAATCTGGTACCAAAAGCAAAAGCAACAAATGCAAAAAAAAAAAAAAAAAGTGGGACCAAATCAAATGAAAAACGTTCTACACAGCAAAGGAAACCATCAAAAAAATGAAAAGGCAACCTACTAAATGGGAGAAAATATTTGCAAATCATATATCTGAGAAAGGGCTAATATCCAAAATACATAAGGAATTCATACAACTCAACAGCAAAAACATAAAAAACAAAGCAAAAAAACCGTCAATCAATCCAATTGAAAAATGGGCAGAAGATCTGAATAGACATTTTTCCTTAAAAAAAACATATAGATGGCCAACAAGTACATGGAAAGATACTCAACATCATTAATCATCAGGGAAATGCAAATCAAAACTACTGACTTGATAATGGATATTATCAAAAAGACAAAAGATAACAAGAGATGGTAAGGATATGGAGAAAAGAGAACCACTGTACATTGTTGGTAGGAATATAAATTTGTACAGCCATTATGGAAAACAATATGGACAGACCTCAAAAAATTAAAAATAGAGCCACCATATGATCCAGCAATTCCACTTCTCAGTATTTATGCAATGAAAATGAAAACATAAATTTAAAAACATATCTGTGCTCCCATGTTCACTGCAGCATTATTCACAATAGTCAAGATACAGAAACAACCTAAGTGTCTATCAATGAATGAATGAATAAAGAAATCGTGAGAATTACTATTCTGCCTAAAATAGTATTGAGCCTAAAAAAAGAATGAAATCTTGCCATTTGTGACTCCGAAATATTAGGTAAATATAATTTATCACAGTTCTGTGTGTACTTTTTTAATTATTATTATGTTGGTCACCAAACACTACTTCATTGGATTTTGATGTAGTGTTCCGTGATTCATTGTTTGAGCATAACACCCAGTGCTCCATGCAACACGTGCCCTCCTTAATGCCCATCACTGGGCTAGCCCATCCCCCAACCCCCTCTCCCCTCTGAAACCCTCAGGTTGTTTCCCAGAGTCCATAGTCTCTCATGTTCGTTTTGCAAACTGAAATGAGTAATAGTGTTACCTTATCTGTTTTAAATTCAGATTTTACATATCAAGTTTATTCTATAATTATTTTTCTTGTTCCTTTGAGTTTAAAGTAACGATTCTAGTAATGACTCAAGATTTATTAGGGCAGCTTTTGAGTCAAAGATACTGTTTTTTTTAAAATAAAATTACATTTATTTATTTCATTCAGTGAGTTTTTAAAAATTTCACTCAATTCACTTCACTCAACAAGTTCGTATTTAGTGCCTACTATAGGCAAGACACTGTGTTAAGTGTGAAAAGTAAATGAATGAAAAGTGACATGATCCTTGTCCACAAAAAGCTCAGTATAGCGAAGATAGATATACAACCTTCCAGAGCCAAATATGACATAATATAATCACTGCCACACAGGACCAGGATACAAGGTACTGCACTGGGGGGAGGAGGTTCCAAGCCTGTGAGTATTGGGACAGGCCTCACAGAGGAGGTGATATCAAAAATTGGGACCTAAAGGAGAAAGAAGACTTTACCAAGACAGTCTAGAGTAGGTAGTAAGGGCATCATAGACCAGGAAAATAGCACGTACCCAGACATGAAACAGCCTACCATGTTGAAGAATCACAAGAGAGCTTAACATGTACAGAGCTTAAGGTTAGAATAGGTGTGGCCAGAGAAAAGAGTGGAGGAACTGGCAGTCACCAGGCCATGGAGGGCCTCCTAAGTCACCCAAAGGAGTTTGGTCTTCATCCTGTAGATGTCAGAGTCATGGAAGGTTTCTAAGCAGGAAAAAATCAAAAAACAAAGCTAAAAATATACCTCTTTCACAATTACTATTATTTTGCATTCTAATATTTATCACATGAAGGGATTTGTTACAGTTCGTCTGGGTCAGTGACTTGATCTCTCCAAAAGGATACACCAAAATGGGTGTTTAGAGAGAGAGAGAGAGAGAGAGAGAGAGAGAATATCTCCACAGAGGAAATACATACATTGTTATAGGTCATAAGGGTTTTCAAGATAATCATTGGGAATAAACTCTTCACGTGTCTCATCTACCAAGAGAAAAAGACAGAAAAAATACAAACTTTTCCAATACTCCAGTGAAAAGACTAGAAAACTCAATTAATGGTCAGGTGGTATGTCTACTAACTGCACCACTGATGGAGAATAGATATAAGAGTACATTCTTTTAATGTTCTAATATCTATGGATGCACAGAATTGACGATTCTAATCTGGCACATTGCTGAAAAGAACTGTTATCCTGATTTGCTTCTGTAGTTAGTTATAAGCACTAATACCTAGAAAAGAGCATACATCAGTCCAGCCGGTCACAATAAAAGGTTGCCTGCTAGGCATTACAAAATTTAGTCAATTTATCACACATTTTTAAGTCTAAGTGGAGGGGGGCCTGAGTGACTCATTCGATTAAGCATCTGCCTTCGGCTCAGGTCATGATCCCAGGACCCCAGCCTGCCATCAGGCTCCCTGCTTAGTGGGGAGTCTGCTTCTCCCTCTCCTTCTGCTGCTCCTCCTGCTCTTGCTTTCTCCTTCTCTCTCAAATAAATAAATGAATAAAATCTTTTTAAAAAAGATGCAATAATATTTAAGTCTAAGTGAAGCTGTTGACATTCTTAATTTTTGAAAAAAAAAGGCCTCACATTTTTTTATTTTGTACTAAGCCCACAAATTATGTCAGCTGGTCTTAGATTAATAAATCATACCTCCTAACTCTAATGATAAAATTGACAAAAATAGAAAATACCAAAACAATAAGAAAGGTGGTGATTATTATATATGTTGCCCACTTCTCTTTCTGAAGCCTGGCATTCCCAAGGATAAATGAACAGAAGAGACTTTGCATACTCCAACTCAAGCTGGAAAGAAACAGACATCAATTAAAATAGAATCACATAATATCTGAAGTTTCTCTCATATCCAGATATCAAGAATAGGCTTTATAAAATCTTAAAGAAAGCACTGAGGAATAGATCCTGAAACAGATGAAATCTCAGTTTTTTCCTTATTTTTGGTGACTGGCCTTAGCCAGAAATAGGGGAGCTAATATAAAAGCAAAAACTGTAATAGTAATTTGCCCCATTTCCACGTTGCCAACTCCGAACTGAACAAATGAAACAGACTTAGAGCAAAAGCAGAAAGTATCTAGAGAGAGTCTCTTGAAAATGACACTTGTAGACACGGTGTGTTAAAAATATATATGTATATTGAAAAACAACACCTGTTCTGCAACAACTGAGTCACTAAATCAGGTGGATGGTCAGTAAAAGTACTGCCAGTAGAAAACAAGCACCCACACTCAAACTCTGAAGGGGAAATTCCCCCACATGAAAAGGTTTGAAATTTTTGATCAATAAGTTCTACAGTATCTACTTTAAACTCTGCCACTTAAAAAAATTTTTTTTATAATAATATTTATTTATTATATTATGCTAGTCACCATGAAGTACATCCCTGGTTTTTGATGTAAAGCTCGATGATTCGTTAGTTGCATATAACACCCAGTGCACCATGCAATACGTGCCCTCCTTACTACCCATCACCAGTCTATCCCATTCCCCCACCCCCTCCCCTCTGAAGCCCTCTAAACTCTGCCGCTTTTAAAACTGATCCTTTGGAGTCAATGTAGTTCTCAGGGTGGAATTAGTAATCCACCCTCCAGTTTGGATTAATAAGGACCAAAGAAAGGACTGAAAATTAGACCAGTTAAGCATGATTTAAATGTTAGGGACTAAGACTATTGGTCAATTTGACAATGAATCGTTTCAGGATTTTAGTTTAGGTTTGGCAGGAAGAGAATCCTACAGAGCAAAACCACCACCACCACCACCACCACAACAAAAACTTCATTGTATCCTTAGGAAATATTTTCAAACCAAAGCAAAACAGTTGTTGCTTCAAACTTTGAGCTTGCTTACTTAAGCAAAAGCTTATTTTTCCCAAATTAAATTATCTTTTCCAACATTCACTTCAAATTATTTTCCCAAGTGATGGCCACAAAAGCTAAATTATTATTTCACAAACTGGAGCCTGCCCCGTGTCTGTGTTTGCTCTTTTTCGAATATCTTTTGATTGCAGATTCTCAAAACCATCTTAAGGGCTTGTTAAAACAAAAATCGTTGTTCTCAATCCACAAATATCTGAGTTACTATGTCTCTGGTGGGACTAGAAAATTTGCATCTCTACAAGTTCCTTGGTGATGCCCTTGCTGCTGTTCTGGGGACCATATTTTAGGAACTATTGCTTTATTATAAAGCCAGTTTGACTTAAGACTTTTCTATTCTTGCAGCCAAAAATCTCCTAAATGATCAGATTTGAAATTTCCACTGTTGTAAAAGAAAGATTTTATTGAAGCAGAATTGTAGTTTCTGAGGCAGTATAAACCCCAGTTGAGACTGAAGTTTCCATAATGGTTATAGATGATATGTAATGCAATAAATAGTTTCATTTCAATTCATTCTCCCCAACCAATATTTCCTGCAAATTTAAACAGGTGCTTGTGATTCACAGCTTCCTCAGAGAGGCAGACATTGATGTATCAGAAGACACAGATAAAATAAATAGTTTATATACTAAAATAACTAAAAAAGAATACAATTAACCATTTAGTCTAACGCCATAGTTTTAAGCAGCTAGTTATCCAAGTATTCCAAGATTTCATTTGGAATACAAATCACTCTAAAATGTTTCCAGGAGTAATAAAAAAGAGGGCAGAGAAAATATAATGATTATCAGAAAAATATTTACATGATAAAAATTAATTTTATTGAAAATGTGATCATTTGATAACCTAAGTCATTGAAGAGCTAGCTGCATGCTGGGCCCATTCTATTACTGACAGCGAACTAAGAATTTATGTTTCTTAAATCCAAGCCATCAATATCTGCCCCAAGACATACAAATATTTGATTTCTGACCACTCATTCTTGAAGAAAGGATCCAGAAAACTTAGTACAGGTAAAGAAGAACAGAAAGGGCATGCTAAGGAAAACTAAGAGTATGAGTAAAGGCACACAGGGTTTCAGAGGTAAGTGAGGCTTTAATCAGATCTACATAATCATACAGCATAAGGAATATAGTCAATAATATTGGAATAACTTTGTAGATGACAGATGGAGGGTACACTTACTGTGGTGAACATTTCATAATGTATGTAACTGTTGAATTGCTGTTAGACACCTGAAACTAATATAATATTGTATGTCAACTATACTTCAACTAACAAGGAAAAAAAAACAATGTGTCAGTAAGCATATCTCTTTACCCCAATCCTTTACTACCTTAATTCATGCTGTATACTTTTTACCAAAAATCCCATCAAAATACAAATAATATGGTCCCACTCTTTTCTTTTTAGATATGTTCATTGACTTTCCCTTGACAATCTAAAGTCTAAGCTCCATAACAAGGCATGAAAAATCTCACTATGGCCATTCTATTGCCACTCCTTTTACTATATGCAGTTGGATATTATTATGAGTCAATTCTTTTCACTATTTCTTTCTACCTAGAAGTTTGTCACTCTGATTTATCTCAAGAAACTCTTTTCAAAAACCAAATGTTCCTTAAAACTTTGCCTAATACACCACCTGAATCAAGACTAATAACAGGGGCACCTGGGTAGTACAGTCATTAAGCGTCTGCCTTCGGCTCAGGGCATGATCCCAGTGTTCCAGGATCGAGCCCCACATCAGGCTCCTCCGCTGGGAGCCTGCTTCTTCCTCTCCCACTCCTCCTGCCTGTGTTCCCTCTCTCGCTGGCTGTCTCTCTGTCAAAATAAATAAATAAAATCTTCCAAAAAAAAAAAAAAAGACTAACAACAATTTTCTCTCATCTATTTTGTTTAACAAGATTAAATATATAATAATTATACATATATGTGTGTTCAAACTTTGCAATATTATATTGTTGTTTTTTATTATGTTTAATTTACTAGGTTCCAAATACCTGCAGAGATTTTATTTTCTTGTCCACCACTCCACTGGCTCATAGAAAGCAAAATAATTATATGCCCACTTAGCAAAAATAAAACATCCATTTTTATATCAGTAAGGATGAAGTATAACAATTAAAGAAAAAAATACTTTCATTTGATCAAGAAATATTCTGTTAAAATAAAACTTACCATCACAGGAATTGACTGTAACCCAGAAATATACTTCATATTAGCATTCATTCTCAATATTAAAACATGTGACATTACTAATATGACTTTTAAATGTATATCATATTCAGTTAATTAATCTGTCTTATCTTATTAGAATCTGCTTTTAAAACTCTGTTTTATTCTTAATAAAAAATATATGTCATTTGGGTGCTTGGGTGGCTCAGCTGTTAAGCATCTGCCTTCAGCTCAGGTCATGATCCCAGGGTCCTGGGATCGAGTGCCTCATCGGGGTCCCTGCTCCACGGGAAGCCTGCTTCTCCCTCTCACACTCCCCTTTTTTGTGTTCCCTCTCTCGCTTTCTCTGTCAAATAAATAAATAAAATCTTTAAAAAAGAATCTATCTATCTATCTATCTATCTATCTATCTATCTATCTATCTATGTTATACTATCATAAGATTAGCCAGTTGAGTAGGATGAATCATGGCCCAAAAGATACATCCATCTCCAAAACTCTGAAATGTATGGACATTACCTTATTGTATAAGAGTATTGACAGATTTAATTCAGTTAAGGATCTTGAGAGGGGAGATCATCCTGGATTACCTGGTGGGTCCTAAATTCAATATCAAGTGTCTTGTAAGAAATGTCAAATGTCCTATAAGAGACACAAAAGACGACAAAGAGGCAACGCGACCACAACGTCAGAGATTGGAGTGATGCAGCTACAAGCCCAGGAATGCTGAAAGCCCCCAGAAGCTGGAAAAGGCATTGAATAAAACCCTTCCTAGAGTTAGTGGAATTGCAGCCTGTCAACACCTTCAGACATTTGGTCTCCAGAACTGAGAGAATGAATGTGTGTGTGTGTTCTCCAGACACACAGTTTGAAGTACTATGTTATAGCAGCTATTATAAGAAACTAACGGTAATTAGATTTATAAAACTGACTTACAAATGATATGAATGATAAATGACTAAATACTTTAAAGATTTCTCCTTTTAGATACACAGATTATAATAAACTCTTCTTTAACAAATCAGAAATAATTGCATGTGTTCTATACTGCCAAGAAGTTGAAGTAAGGTAGTAGTCAGATCGATGTTATTTTATAATGACTAAATACTAGCTAAGTCATTAAAATAAAATAAAATAAAATAAGCCTCCTTTAATATCTAAGATTTTACTTCTCATACAAAATACCATGTTTCTCACAGAAATATTTAAGCAAGTAATAGTGAGAATTGCATTTGGAATTTATAGAATAAGAAAAATTAATATGAACAGTCATATAATGAGATCCTTATTTGATACTGATGTGTTTTCATTTCCTCTTACATGTTGCAAGTGTTAATCCAGGCATCCTTTTCTGCTTTCAATGCCACTACACTACATCAACTTGTCACCTAAATAACTGTAATTAAGCATTCTCTCTGGTTGCTGATTACAGTATGCTGATGAACATTCCCACTGGATTTAACAGCCTCTTTCCCAACATCTACAGTAATCATCACATATTATAATGTCTTTTTTGCTGAAGACTTCTTAAATAATCTAAAATTTAAATTGAACAAGTCTTTGATTATTGCAATCTAAAGTTCAACAGGCGCTTAATCAGAAAGGTGTAAGTATCATATCATTGACATCCACTAAGCAATAGGATAATATATATCCAGGGAAATAAATACTTAAACTCTTTGGTCATTGATCCATGTCATTTTAAAAAATTAGCATCAGCATATAACCCGGAAAAACATTTTCCTAAAAAGCAGCAGGCTAACAAGAGGTGATATTTTTGAACTTAGCATTTATAACATCCAAATGACTCATTTCCTAGGACTTTAACATGTACATAGTTAATGTGCAGAACGCTAAAATTTGAATCAAGTAAAAGTTCAATAATCACATATTAAAGTTATTATTTCATTAAGTTATTATTATTCATAGATACGAAAAAATGGCATAATATTTTAAAACCAGATATGTGTAGATTTTATCATGCCTGTCCTCAGACCTGGGCAAGAGGACCAATCCCATGAGCCCTATCCATGATTTATAAGGTGGTTGTATCACACATATACATACATATACACACATATCCCCCACTATAAAATGGATCTGTACCTCTGTCACTTGGGATCCAGAGTAGAGACAGCTGGCATGACCCCAGCTTCAAGCATCAGTTCTTATGACTCACACACCCATCTTCCCAGAAATGCCTTTCTGCATCTCTTGCTCTGTGGACCTGAAACAAAAGGCAGCTGAGTTCTAATGCTATAATGGTTTGGAGTTTCCCACTACCAAAAGAAGGCATGAACATTTATTTGTCAGGTGAAAACAAGAAATTAAATTATGCATGTCATTATTTTATTTACTCAATCCATATTTCTGTCCATCATTTCTTTGAGCTACTCCATAAGAACATGGTTCAATACACATAACAAACTACATCAAGCAAACTTTAGAGTAGGTGACTGAATCAATTTAAAATTTCTGTAAATATAAAATTTATACATATATTTAAAAATATTAACTGAAATTCACTACTCTTTATTACAAAATAATTGTATTTTAGCATATATATATAAAGGGCCACTATTTGAGAAACATATTGATTTGATAATAGCCTTTACTTAATTAACAAAATACAACATGCCCTGCTTTCATATACCTGGCAACTTGCTATTTGAAATATTCATATTGGTAGGTGTTTGGGAAAGATAGAAGGGAATATGCACATTACATTGGAAACCTTAAGGCAATAGAACAAATAAATGTTTATATCTTCAGCAAGAAGGAACGATTAGTCAATCTATGACACAATTCTAATGTGAATAGCATTTATTTATTAACTTGAGTAAATCCATGTCTTGACCTTAACAGGAGTTAGACAAAATGCTAATGCATTTGGGTCCATGTAACAAAGTAATACCTAATTGTGAATAATCCAGCACATTTCCAATTTCACTTGTATTCTCTGAATCTAATTATTACCCTTGAGGCAACCACCTAAAAATGATAATCCAAATATATTTTTTTGCTGTAGGTTTACATCTAATTCATAAACTGTGCATACTTTTAGCTATTCATTATTCTGGTTATTATCTTGCAAGCATATGAACTATGATTTTTTTTTTTAAGATTTTATTTATTTGAGAGAGAGATAGCGAGAGAGAGAGCACAAGCAGGGGGAAGGTCAGAGGGAGAGAGAGGAACAAGCAGACTCCCACTGAGCAGGGAGTCCAGGACCCTGGGATCATGACCTGAGCCAAAGGCAGATGCTTAACCAACTCAGTCACCCAGGTGCCTCTGAACCATGATTTTTTTAATGAAACTTTTTTTTTTGGTTTTAAAATATTTTATTTCTTTTTCTGTGTAGAAAGCATCTTTACTTTTTAAATTTAAATTCAATTAGCCAACACATAATACATCATTAGTTTCAGATGTAATATAAATGAAACTTTATGTACTATACAATACCTGCTTCTAACACGGTATATTTTTTTCTTAAAACTTGAACGTAAAACTCCATCAGCCCAATTCAATTTTCAGAAGGTTTACATTATTTATTTCAGCTCTCATTCAAACATTTGGCAATACCTTTTGTCTGAAAATCATTCTATCATTTGAATTTATTTGAAACTCTTATTTTTATAAGAATAGTTATCTATCTACTAGTTAGAAAACTGTAATATGGAAAATTATGTTTAATAAAAAGTAAATTCCTCCCTCCCATGTCAATTTCTCTTTGCAAAGGTAATCACTATCCAGACTCTTCTAAAATTATACATATAACTCAAATATTTCATAATGTGTATCTACTTTTCATACAGAAGTAAACAAATTTAATACATCATTCCACATCTTGCTCTTATTGATAATAAGTATTACATATTTTGGAAATTTTTCCTTTAAGGCCTATTACAATGACTTTATCTTTACTAGCCACATATCATTTCTTTATATTGATCAAACAAAATTTAACCAGTTCCATGAAAATGAAATTAAATATTTTTTCTACTACTCAAAATATATTGCAGTGAACATCTTAGTACATATAACAACATACTTTGGAAGTACATACAAATGGCATATTTCTAGCCATTAAAATTCTGTATTAAAGAACATATATATTCTTCAGTTTGATTGAGATATATTACTAAATTTACCTTCATAAAAAAGGTTGTAACAATTTATATTTTCACCAAAAATTAACTGAATTTAAAAGACCCTTGAAGAAACATAAATCCATTTTTCTCCATCCTATCCATGTTAAATTTCCCTTGCATTGATTACATTTCTTCTTTTATACTGGATTTTCCCATAATATAAAAATATTTGATCAAAATCTTACAAATAATTGAATAGAGGGAACACATTCAGAATCATTCTGAGGCCAGCATTACCCTGATACTAAAGCAGGATAAAAACAATGTAAGAACAAAAAGTCTAGTTTGTCCGAAAAAGTATTACTACTCCAGCTTTCTTTTGACAGCGTGATAAATGTTTCTCCATCCCCTCACTTTCAATCTGAAGGTGTCTGTAGGTCTAGATTGAGTCTCTTGTAGGCAGCATATAGATGGATCCTGTTCTTGTATCCATTATGACCCCCTTTTGATTGGAGCATTTATTTAGTCCATTTACATTCAAAGTAATTATTGACAGATACATGTTTATTGACATTACTTGTTCTGTCATTGTTTCCAGAGATATTCTCTGGTCCTTTCTTGTCTTTGTATCTTTTGGTCTCTCCTTTGCTCTCAAAGAGCCCTTTAAAATTTCTTACAGGGCTGGTTTAGTGGTCACAAACTCCTTTAGTTTTTGTTTCCCTGGGAAACTCTTTATCTCTCCTCCTATTCTGAATGATAGCCTCGCTGGATAGAGTATTTTTGGCTGCAGGGTTTTCCCGTTCAGCACTTTTAATAGATCATGTCGCTCCCTTCTGGTTTGCCAAGTTTCTGTTGAGAAATCTCCAGCTAGCCTTAAGGGTCTTCCCTTGTAAATTAAGGACTTCTTTTATCTTGCTGCTTTAAAGATTTTTTTTCTTTATCACTATATTTTGCTAATTTAATTGCAATATGTCCTGTTGTTGGCCTGCTTTTGATGGGAGTTGATTTTGATGGGAGTTCCCTGTGCCTCCTGGATCTGGATGTCTGTTTCCTTCCCCAGATTAGGAAAGTTTTCTGCTACTATCTCTTGAAATAAATTGCCCCCTTTCCTCTCTCTTCTTCTGTGACTTCTATAATATGAATGTTATTTCATTTGATGGAGTCACTGAGTTCCCTAAATCTATTCTCATGTTGCATAATTCTTTCTCTCTTTTGTTCAGTTTCATTATTTTCCATTGTCTTCTAGGTCACTAATTTGTTCCTTCATTTCTTCCAGCCTGCTGTTCATTGCATCAAGCCTGTTTCCAATCTCATTTACTGCATTCTTCATCTCTGATTGATTCTTTTTTAACTCCTTTATCTCTGTGGTAAGGGTCTCAGTGATGCCTTCTATTCTTTTCTGAAGCCCACTGAGTATCCTTATGATTGCTGCTTTAAACTCTCCACTAGGCATGTTACTTATATCTGTTTTGCTTAGATCTCTGGCTGCGGCCTTATCTTCTTCTTTCATTTGGGATAAATTTCTCTGTCTTGGCATTTTGTCATTCATTATTTTTAAAAAATGTTTGGTAGAATTCACCAATGAAACTATGGGGTTTTGGTCTTTTCTGTGCTGGGAGATTTTCAACTTTCATTCTTGTTATTGATCTAAGAATATTTCCTATTTCTTGGATTCAAGATTCATGATTCAATCTTGGTAACTTGTATGTTTTTATGAATTATTTGGGTTTTTTCCCTAGGTTATCTGATTTGTTAATCTATAACTATTTATAGTAATCTGTTATCATATTATGTAGTTCTGAGATATCTATTGTATTGTTTCCTCTTTCATTTCTCATTTTAGTTTCGAGTCTTTTCTCTCTCTTTTTAGTAATGTAGTTAAAGCATTGCCATTTTTTTTTTAAACTGGTCATTACATTCAAAGTTATGTTATTGTTTATTCTGGTCTCCTATTTATTTCTGATTTTTTGTTGTTGTTATCTCCTTCCTCTACTAAATTTCAGCTAAGTTTCTTCTTTTTTCTATTCTTTGTGGTGTAATGTTGTTTATTTGAACATTTTTTTCTTGATACAAGAATTTATAGCATAAATTTCACTCTAACGTCTGCTTTTGCTGCATCCCATAGGTTTTGGAATATTGTGTTTTCTTTTTCTTTTAAGATATATTTTGACTTACTGTTTGATTTCTCATTTGGCCCACCGCTTGTACAGTAGTGTGTTGTGTAATATTTACATATTAAATATTTAATATTTACATTGTAGATTTTCCAGCTTTGTATTATTGTTGATCTTTAGTTTTATACCACTGTGGTTGGAAATTATACTTGGTATTTTTTCAGTCTACTTAAATTTGTAATATTCATTATGTCTCTTTTTATGTGACTTAACCAGGGAATTCTGTTTGTACTGCAGGAAAATGTGTGTTCTATTTTTCTTGGACGGAATGTTTTATATATATGTTTTAGAACCATGTATTCTGAAATATGCTTCAAGTAAAAAATGTTCTTGTTAATTTTGCATCTGGATAATGGAATCTGTTGAAAATTTTAAAAACAATGTTAAAAATTAAAAGAAAATAAAAATATTTTAATATACAATGGACTATTATGCAGCCATAAAAACGGATGAGATCTAGTCATTTGCAAAAACATGGAGGGACCTAGAGGGTATTATGCTAAATGAAGTAAGTCACACTGAGGAAGACAAATACTCTATGATTTCACTCATATGTAGAATCTAAAAAAAACATAACAAATGAATATGCAAACTAAAAAAGCAGAATAAGACCTATAAATACAGATAACAACCTGATGGTCACTGGAAGGAAGGGTGGTAGGGGATGAGCAAAATGGGTGAAGGGGAGAGGTAGATACAGGCATCCAATTATGGAATGAGTAAATCACAGGAATAACAGGTACATCGTAGAGAATACAGTCAATGATTATGTAATAGTGTTGTATGGTGACAAATAGTAGCTACATTTGTGATGAGCATACCATGATGTATAGAAATGTTGAGTCAGTATGTTGTACACCTGAAACTAATATAATATTATGTGTCATATATACAAATAAAAATAAAACAATTATATTTGAATCTTCTTTGAGTGCCTTTTAAATTTTCATAATCTATAGTGATGATGGCTAGAATTTGATATTAATTTTGGATGGATCTAATCTAGGGAGAGCCTGGGGAGTAGGCTCATGATATTTCATGCAAGAGAGAAAATTTACTTTGATTTTGAAATCATTTTTATAAAGTATGCATGAAACACCTGTCTTTTTCACAGACTTTAAAATTTTGATAATTCCTTTAATTTAAACTGATGTTCTATTCCTAAACTTTCTATTGACCTTTAAGACCCAGAGAGCGCACAGGTTTTACCTTTTGTAGGTCTGCCCACATGAGTGACTATAGGGTTGTAAGGAACTCATTTCATCTCAGCCCTTTAATTTCCCATAATACAACAGAAAAGAGCAGTGGCAGAAGAAATCAATCCCAACTTATCCCTTGTCGAATATCAGCAAACACAATGTCACAAAACCAATGTGAAGAAATGAAGTATAGATTTTCTGCTGACATTTGTAAAGTGTTTGTGTCAAAGTATTTTTCTAATATAGAAAAGGTTAGAGTTTAACAAATTAAAGCACATATTTCTTTTCAACGGTTATGTTGGTCATTTGGATTAATTTTAATAGCTTTTTTCCCTTATGAAAATGTTTAACTCAATGTGACTGGATGCAATCCTTTAATTACTCATCATTAACACACATTACTTTATGATAAGTATATGGAAAATGTGTAAGAACCTATTTTTCAGATTATAGATTTATCTACTGTAATTAAAAATAGAATCATGTCTCAAAAATTTAGTTTCTGTCAACAATGTATAGCTAGTTTCCTTTGCTAATTAAAAATGATATACTTCATTCTTTCCTCATAGCTGTTACAGGTGTTTCCACATTTAAATAATACATACATTTTAAATAATAATTGTAATGATTTAATTTACATGAGATTATATTATTTGAAAATATAAACAATAATATATTTATAATATTAACATAACTTTATTTATATTAATCAACAATTACACCCAAATAATTGGTTTTCAACATTTTAATTCTGCCAGTATTTATTGAGGACATACAATCAATGACACTCCAGTAGCAAAGAGTACACTTAGTCCTTAGCCATACGAACTAGGGATTCTTGGAAATAAGTGGCTGACTGCAGAGCCGCGGCAAGTATAATGTAAGGTGATGACCCTGGAATATCTTGTTGTGCAGAAAGTAGGAAAATGGTCTAAGAATGATGGGGCAGGTCAAATGGAGATAGATAGGAACTAACTAAATCTGGGAGATTTTCAGCATTAAAAGAAATAATAGTAAGTGAAGGACTGTACATCATTAAATAATTAGGAGTCCATACTCACAAAAAAAGGCAGAAACAAAAAAACAAAAATTCTACATGTCAGTAGCATGTCAACTAGTAAAATGGAGAAATGACTGAATTAGAAAACCACCATCAGATAACCATCAAGGTAATAATGGATTCATGCAAGAATCAAAATAAATATTCCGATGTTAAATCATCCCTAAAATTATTTGGCATATATTTTGTGAGAAACAGAACATTTATAAATACACTCAAACTATCACCTCACAAAAGATATTTAAAATTAACTTTAAAGTGTAGATACCTTGTAGACAACACACTAACCAAATAATTCAAACTAGTATCATAAGCATTGTGGTACATGGTCACTGAGCGCCTCTTGATACACACTGTATGACAGAAAAGCAGACTGCATCACTTCTATGGTATTACTGCCCAAATCTGGATCTAGTCCTATCATGGAACACAATATGAGGAATATTCTACAAAGTAAGTAGCCTGTACTCTTTCAAAGTATTCAAGACAAATACAAGAAAGAACAAGGGAAGACTGAGGAACATTTCCAGATTGAAGAAGTTAACTAAAGAGGCATGACACTTAAATGCAACCTGTGACCTTGGACTTAATCTTGCACCAGAAGTTAATGAGGTCTCTTCAGATGTTAGTACTTTATCAGTGTTAATTTTCTGATTTTGATAGGTATTATGTAAGGAGTTGGTTTTGATGGTTATCTAAGGAGTATCCTTGTTTTCAGGAACTAAACAGGAGTATTTTAAGGGTTATCATGGATTGTCTGATTTCTTACACATTTCAGAAAAATATAAAAATGTATAGAGAGAAAATAAGAGAGCAATCAAGAGACAGTAACTACAGTAAAATATCGAAAATTAGGAAGTCTGTATGAGGGGCACATGAGAATTTTTTATACTTTCTTGCAAATTTTATCTAAGTATAACATAATTTCCAAAGTCAAAGTGTGATAAGGAGCAGTAAAATCACACGGAGGATTTTAATATCCCACTGCAAAACTCCTGAATCAGAATGTGCATTTTTAATAAGGTCTTCAGGTGATCTTTATACACATTAGTATTTGAGAAACACTGCCTTAAACATGACTTGGCTGGGGAAATAGGGCATAAAAATCAATTATCTTTGTAAGTTTTAGATTTGATAGTGATATTGTGGAGACATTTAAAAAGAGGCTTATCTTTAGGAGATTTTACCAAAATATTTACCGATAAAATGCCATAGTGTCTGAAATTTGCTTTGAAATATTATGTGGTGAGGATGAAGTTGATGAGGGCATAGTTTAAATTCAGCTGTGGTGATAATTGTTGCAGCAGGATAATGAGTACATTGAGTTCACTGGGATAGTCCACTTTTTTTTTTTTTTTTTTTGGATATGGTTGAACTCTTACAAAATAAAAAGTATCCACAACACAAACAAACAAACATATCTTCTTAATAAAGAATGTTAGGAAAAAATAAGAGGAAATGATTAAGTTGCCTAGAAGGGCATCTGGAAACAATGTCCAGAGAGACAAATTCATTCCCATTTAACATTGTTTATATGATTTCCTTCTGTATATTATGTATTCTTTCTTTATAATTAATTACCATAATCATAAAACTAGGTTCTTGCAATAAGCAAGACCATACAGCAGAGTTAACAAAAAATTTTAATACTGCTTCATTTTAAACTAATAAATTGTTCTTTGACAAATGTTCCAATCTATGTTTCATTAGTAAAATAATTACAAGTACTATCATGAAAAGAGAGAAAAATGTTAGAGGCAAATGTATAGTTTAAAACGTAATTTCAGTAGGTTAGGTGACAGATAATGATGGCTTTAAGTCTATCATTTCCTCCAATTTTGACCATACTGGATTTTTCTTTTTGGTAATTATACTTAAAAAATATATATAAATATGGTATTCAACTACTGTTAATTTGGCCAAAGTCTCTTCACCAGCTAGGTTCTGTCTCCTCATGTGGGAAGGGTCAATAATAACAATAATGTCCATATTTATTTGAGGTTAAATAACTGACATGAAAAAAGTAAATTTACAAATTTTAAAATATGTAAATAAATTACCTCATGATTTAGTCATTATCTTTCATACCTGATTCATGTATTTTGCAACATTTGAAATGATTTATTCAATTACTGCACTCCCTGTACATTATTCTTCAAGAGTTGTGAGTAAAAAAGAAAATATATACCAGGTACCTATTATCTATGCTTACTTTATATCTAAAACTACATTAATACAAATGTAGCCCGTCATTAAAAAAAAAATGACCAAATAATCAATGGTTTAAGGAAACCAGAAGTTTATTCCTGTATCACATAACACTCCAAACAAAAGGCCAAATGTGATATGGTGATTATATGGTTGGAGGCCCATACTTCTGTTCTCTTTTGCCAAGCTATTCTTCAACTATAGACTCCAGTATTATCTAAAATGATCAACTTCTGTTCTCACTTCAATATTACACCCAATAGGAAGTACCAAAAAAAAGGAAAGCACAATTATTCTCCTTAAAAGCAATACCCAAATTGTGTACATCAGTTTTTTTTAATATTATTGACCAGAAATTAGTCATATGACCATATCTAGCTTCAAGAAAAACTGGAAAATATAGTTTTTATTCTGGATGGTCATGGCTAAAGCCCGGGTATTTGGTTACCAAATGAAGATATAAAACATTAATTATTTTAACTGAATAAATCTGTGGGAGTTTTAGAATTTTTATCCTAAAGATTTCAATTTAAAAAAAGAACCCAATTGCTTAGGGGTTTAGCTACATAAAGGTTGAAACATAAAGGTTTAAAATACATAGGGAAAATTACTGAATATGTAACCATATTTTTTTTATTTTATGGATGACTGGAATACTCATAGAGATGACTCAGAGGAATGGGATAGCTCACTAAAAGCCAAGACTGAAAGAAAGGTTTTTTAGTTTCTAGTTTAGTTTGTTTTTCAATAAGCCAATTTTTATAATTTGAAGAATCATAGTTGCTTCTAATTTTTGTCATATGTTTATATCTAATAAAATTCTAAGACAAACGTTGCTCAAATACATTTGAGGAATTTTAAGAGTAAGTACAAGTCTCATTTGAGGTATATTCTTTATTTCATAGGAAATGAGTTTGACTGGATGAACAAATGACTAATAAAGAAAAACCGTTGGGGGGCCTGGGTGGCTCAGCTGGTTAAGTGTTTAATCACTAAAACTGATGTTTTCTTTACTATTCTAATACTCTTCTTCATGGTAAAGAAGGTTCCTTTCATTCCATTATTAACATGACATTTTACACAAGGGAGATACTTGTTTTTATCAAATGACATTTAAGATGTCAAAACTATGTGATTTTTCTCCTTTCCATAAATGGATGCATTAATAATTTTAAGTTTTGACTGCCTTGCTGACCTAAAATAGTTCTAACCTAATTGTACTTCAAATGTTAACACACAATTTGATGTGATTTGTTACTACCTTATCATTTCTACTGATTCTCAAGTCTATTAAGTTGTTTTCAAACATTTTTTGAAGAACACTAGTTCAAAAAATGTCAACAGGTGTTCTCTAAAAAATGGATTATATGATTAAATATATTTTGAAAATTGTAGCTGACACGAATTTAAAGAACTCTCCTTGCTACTGAAATTTGCAGTTAATTCATTAATCTGGATTAGAAATATTCAAAGAATAGTTATCTTAAAGAATGTTTCTAAAGTTTCTTTTTTCTAGAACAGTGTAATACATTCACTTTCCAGAGTTCTTGTACTTTTTAAAAATTTAGTATTTCTGGGGTCATTTAATTTTGTTTTGACAGGGAAAGAAGGCAAAGCTGGGCTGAAATCATCAACTCAGGATTGAATCATAATTTGAAAATGAACCAAATCCTAGAAGATATATAGAAAACAAACCCCTCAGTATTTACAGAAGTATGATTACTTCTTCCAATAATATTATTGGATATATTTTAGATTTATTGGCATCCCTGAATTAAAACTATCTACAAAATATGGCAAGTGAAAATTTGGCCTTTTATAAGCACAACTAATGTAAGCATTCCCGAATAGTTATTAATTTTCTAATTCTGAGTAGCCATTAAAAATTAGTCTTTTCATCGTTGTTAAAGATGTTTTTGTGAAAATATGTAATCTTATTTATATATACACACACATATATATGCTCTTGAACAACTAACAGTATTTAACAATTCTAAATGTAAAAGTTCACATTCCATTTCTCAGTGAGCTAAGAACAATGCATTTCATTCTATATCTTCCCATAAGATTGGCACATATGTTCTCATAAGATAACAAAAAACCTAAATATTTTAGAAATTGCCTGATTAATGCTGAAAGGTCAGTAACAGCTATGTACACACACACACACACACACACACACACACACACACACACATAATGTGTTTAGAAGCCAGTGACTAAAGGTAATGAAATAATCTAGATTTAATATGCATTTAATATAAAAAAGGATTGGCTATCAGCCAGTATTCAGATTTATTAAGAGTCAAAAATGCTGTCACAGCTCATGTGTACATGGAACATTAGTCATTCATTTTGTTAATCTAACATAATATGGAGTATAATTTATCAGGACATCAAAATAATAGCTTTTACTCCATTTGCTCACTTCTATAAGGACATGCACAATAGACTCCACAGCTATACATGCACTCTATTAGGGCTAATTGAAAATAGATGGTACAATTAACCTGCTTCTTAGTAAAAAGCATTAACACTTAATGTAAAAGTCTAATCACAATAAAAAGAGGCTCACATGGGAAGGAAATGTGGTGAATAATTCAAAATCATCTTATTTTCTCTTACAAAGTAAATTAAAGAAAGAAAAAGTTAATATAACAACACCCAAAGCAACAATTAGATCATTTGCATTTCTAATCTTTGCTTTCTTTCTCAGATATATTCCATTTCAGAAGACTCTATAGATGATTTAACACAATGATTCAAGGTATTTAGGTGCAACATAGCAGAACTGAGCAGGTGGTCATGGAAGAAATAAGCTGTGGAGGGAATCTATTACAACACAAAGTATGAAAATTAACATGCAAACTTATGTGGTAGGAAAAGCTGTCTTGATTACTTTATCTTAACAAATCCATTAAACACAGGATTTCTTGATGATACACTGTAACTAAAGCTCAATAAGGTCTTTAAAAATAGCAAAAATATTACTTATTGTTTTCATTTTTTAAAAAGTCATCTATAAATGGTGATTTCAAAATCTACAACTTCTAGTTGTCTCATAAGATTTTAAATGTGTTTGAACTTCTTTTAATATGTCTCATAATGAAAAATAAAGTTTTTGAATGCAAATTTAAAGGAAATACTGAGAGTATTTACTACTCCTCTTGTCTTCTATACTTAGGGCAACCTTCATTAATCAGTCTTTAAAGGGGAGCCTGGGGGGCGCCTGGGTGGCACAGCGGTTAAGCGTCTGCCTTCGGTTCAGGGAGTGATCCCGGCGTTCTGGGATCGAGCCCCACATCAGGCTCCTCTGCTATGAGCCTGCTTCTTCCTCTCCCACTCCCCCTGCTTGTGTTCCCTCTCTTGCTGGCTGTCTCTATCTCTGTCGAATAAATAAAATCTTAAAAAAAAAAAATCTTTAAAAATAAATAAATAAATAAATAAATAAATAAATAAATAAAGGGGAGCCTGGGTTGCTCAGTTGGTTAAGTGTCTGACTCTTGATTTCCACTCAGGTCATGATCTCAGGGTCATGATCTCAGGGTCGACAGATGGAGCACCGCACCCCCCAATTCACCTTTGGGCTCTCCACTCAGCAGGGAGTCTGCTTCTCCGCTCTTTTCTCCTTCTACTCTCCCCGCCCACTAGCACCCTCTCTCTCTAAAATAAATAAATAAATCTTTTTAAGCCTTTATCAGTCTTTAAACTATTTCCTACTAAGTCTGGTCTCAGCTTTTGAATCCTTTATTATAACATTCTCGAGGCCACCACTATCAATTCCTAGGAATTGCAGTAACAAAAGGTAATCATTTGACAAACCCAAAAGAGAGTTTAGAGCTCTCTTTGCTTAGGACTTATATAAATTAATAAATATTAATATTTTAATATAATAATACATCAAATTCATTATACAAAAATTCCTTTCAAAAGAGGATGTATGTAAATTATTGTAGGGGAATTATTATGTTGCAACATAGAAAAATAATACCACTTATTTCAAGCTTTCAGGGAATTTTTTTCTAAGAGAAGTGAAATTCCAAACGTTATTAGAATTGAAGCTGGACATAAATGCTATACTAAGATGATAGTAGCACCACTTTCTATTTTTGGAAATAATATCCTAAATTATGATGACGTGAATAGGTTTTCCTCAGAAGACAGGATGAAATAGGAGAAGTGAAGGCTAAGTTTGGACAAGAGTACTAAAGTTCTTCGAGGGTCATGAAAATATTGGCATAATCTATAGTATGTCATGAACATACACTAAGGTCTAAAACAATTGGCTAGATTGCTAATAGATTGCTAATAGATTAAGTTTTAAGAGAATCAAAGAGAAAAAGCTCTTCAGAGGTAGAACATTAACTCATTTCCTTCATTTCCTCCCTCCTCAGTGTCAGGTGAAAGTGTTTTGACCTTAACTAGAAATCCATGTAAATATACCTGTAGGATATTCTAGGTGTAGCTATGTACTAATTTCTTTTCTAAGGAACACTTTGATCAGGATATACCTATGCTGGTTTTATTTTTATTTGTTTGTTTTTTGTAAATAGACCTGTTAGATTTATAAATCTCAAATGTGCTGAAGAATATAGCTATTTTAGTTATAGCTAGTGAAATAGACCCCCAAAACTATGCAAGTAGATTGACCTGCATCCACCTTTTGCTCTTATCATTCTGAACCGAAAACATGTCCTGGTGACAAAAAGCAGGGAGTTTGGCAGCTTTGTGTGATAGATGTGGGGCATCCTATATGTGGAGGTGAACACTGAGAATATATGGTACTGCTTCTCTCTTGGAATCTTGGCTAATCACTAGTAAAACCTGATGCCAGGTAAGATTTCTACTCTGTGTATATCCATGTTGTCATTCAAGTCTTTGAGTTTGCTCAGGATCACATTTAAAATTTGGGGGGTTAGCTTTAAAAAGGCAGAATCACAAGAGTGGACTTAGCATTTATTACAGATATTCAAAATTAAATTTTGTTTTGAACTATAAAATGCTATATGCTTGAATGCCCTGGAGATTTGCAATGGCTACTGGTATGCTAGAATAGCAAAGAAACACTACATGGATATCAGAGGGAGAGAGATTGTAATTCCTCTTAAAACAGTGCAGCTCAAACTTAGTTGACTGAAGAAAATTCATTGGTACAAATATGGGAAGAATTTTAAAATAAGGAAGAAAAATCATGATTGGCTCAATAAATTGAGACAAAGTGATAATATGTATACACACGCACACGACAAAAATCTTAGTCAATTATGGAAATCACTTAATATAATAATATATATTGAGAAAATACAACAAAAATCATACTTAATGGTGAAGTGTTAAAAATCTTCCCTTCTTAAAAAAAAATCAACACAAATTGTATCCATGATCATGAATTTTACTAGAGGTCCTAGCCTGAACACTAATGTAATAAAAGTAATAGAAACTACAAGTACTGGAGAAAAATGGAAAAAGCACTATTATCTACAAATTGCATGATTACATATGTAGAAAATTCTTCAAATTGTACAAAAATATTAGAAATAATCAGAGCAAATACTTTGTTGGGTACAAGGTCAATATAGAAAGTTATTGTGGATCTATATATGAACAGCAAATAGAAAAATGATTTTTTACACAAATTCTATTTACAACAGTAAATGTATGTGACACCGAGCTATAAAAAGCTTCAGAAAATGGCTTTCCATAAAAAATAATAAAATGGGATTAAGAAAAAATAATAAAGCCTAGGGGCGCCTGGGTGGCACAGCGGTTAAGCGCCTGCCTTCGGCTCAGGGCATGATCCCGGTGTTATGGGATCGAGCCCCACATCAGACTCCTCCGCAATGAGCCTGCTTCTTCCTCTCCCACTCCCCCTGCTTGTGTTCCCTCTATCGCTGGCTGTCTCTATCTCTGTCAAATAAATAAATAAAATCTTAAAATAATAATAATAATAATAATAAAGCCTAAATAGAGGGATTTATGGTAATCAGTAATTGGAAAATCAAATACTGTGATGATGTTACATTTTCTCCAAATGTTTCTAGGCATTCAATGCAGCCCCCAATCAAAATCCCAAAGGATATTTTGTGGAAATTCATGAATTAATTCTAAAATATGTCTGTAGGAAGCTTGAATGGTTCAGCTGGTTAAGCATCCAAATCTTGGATTTGGCTCAGGTCAAGATCCCAGGGTCATAAGAGACCCAAGTAGGGATCTGAGCTCAGCCCGGAGTCTGCTTGTCCCTCTCCCTCTTCCTCTGCTCCTTTCTGCCCCCTGCTTGTGTGCTTGCCTGAACATGCATTCTCTCTCTCACTCTAAAACAAGCAAACAAACAAACAAACAAACTCTTTAAAATATGTCTGTAAATGCAAAGAACCAAGAATATCTAAGACAACTTGAAAAGAAAAGCATAGTAGATTTATTCTATTAGACAGTAAGTCTAATATTAGCACAAGGATATTCGTAGACTGATGGAACAGAATAGAGACTTCAGAACCAGACATATGCACGGAGGATCACAATAACAATGAGATTAGTAGGAAAATGTCCTTTTTAATAACAATGCTGTTCCAACTGGATATCCCTACAGAAGAAATACCAAGAATCAGCAAGGATGCATAAAAGTGGGAATTTTTATTTAGTGGAATCGTAACTTGGCAGAACCACTTTGGAAAACAGTGTGGCAATATCTACCAAATTTAGCATACACATACATAATAGTCCAGTTATTCCATTCTGAGGTATACACCTATCAGAAATGCACTTTGTATGTGCATGTAAAAGCATGCACAAGAATGTCCTTGTCAGCACTATTCATAATAATCCCAACTGGAAACAACCAAAAATGTCCATCTACACATATGGATAAATCGTTTTTGGTATGGTCATAGAATAAAATATTATAAAGTAATTTAAATGTACAAACTATAGCCAAACACAAACAACACAAATTTTCCAAGCATATTGTCAAATGAACAAATCCAGACATAAAAGAAGAGATGACACCATATGATTTCATTTAAAACAGACACAGTAGCTACAAGCATTACAAGTTAGGATAACATTTACTTTTGAAGACAAGGAAAGGCGTTGACTGGAAAGAGTATGTGGGGTGGGGCTCTGAGCTGTTATTAAGGCCCTACTTCTTGTCTTGAGCGATGATTATATGATTGGGTTTACTTTATAAGAAACCATCAAATTATATATTTATGCTTTATATTCTTTATACATATGATCTTTCAATTATAAAATCTGTATTTAACAATTCTGTCCCAAAACATCATGCCCACAAATTGTCTATCTCCTCAATTCTTTCCTTTAAAAAAATCTCAAGCAGTGTAAACGCTAGGTGAAAGTTTAAAAACACATTTAGAAGTTCTTATACAGTGACACCACACTTCATGGTATAATTTATAATCAGAAGTATGTTATTAAATGTGCTATTGTCAGTTACAGAGCTTTCTGTCCCATTTTCCTTTCAGAAATAATATGCAAATGATAAAGGAAAGGAGTTTTTAAAAATACAGGCTTAAAGTAAAAACGTGACAGAAATATTGCACCTTTTACAATACTTAAAGATGGACACCAGACGGAGGAGGTGTTAACTGCTTTGTCAGAGCAGCGTCGGTATAAACATAACTGGCTACAGATGGAGGTACACCTAGAAAGGCAATCCAGTAATTCTCCAGAAACTTGTCTCTGTTCAAGTGTCAGAAGGCTAGGTACCCTGAGCAACAGATTGAGGCATAATTCTAAAACAGGAAAGCTTCTAGAATCAAAGAACCCCATTTTTACCTTTCTGGAGTGATGTATTTATTGTTTGAGATGAGTGATAAGGTACCGGTCTGAAAAAAGTAGGGTTCGTTGGAAAAGCTCATTCAGAATTACACCTCCCTTCACCACTAAAAACCAACAGACACTTAACACTTTATGATAGGCAGAATTCTTAAGATGATCCCCAGTGACACACACCCATATATAATCTTCCCTCCAGCAGGAACGGACCCGCAAATATGGTATCACTCCCAAGATTACATTACAAAGGTGGAAGGAATTTTGCAGATGTAAATAAGGTCCCTAATCAGCTGATAAGGAATCAATCAAAGGGAGATTATCCAGGATAGTCCTGAGTCTATTAGATGAATTTTTTAAAAGGGTAGGCTTAGTCCTTCCCTGAAGTTCTGAGATGCTCTCCTACTGGCTTTGAAGCTTACAGCCTTAGTATGAGTAGCCCATGGAAAAAAAGCAGTCCATAGGAACTGAGAGCCTCAGATCTCCCACTATAAGGAAATGAATTCTGCCATCCATCTGAGCGAACCTGGGAGACAGCTTGAAGCTCCATATGAGAACTCAACTCTACCAATATCTTGAATGGAGCTCTAAAGACTATGAATAGAGGATCCAGCATAACTATCCCCCAGACTCCTGAGCCACAGAAACTGAGATGATAATGTATTTTGCTTAAACCACTAAAGTTGTGATAACTTTTTTATGCAGAAATAGAAAAAAACAATACACTCTCTTACGCAGGAAAGTGAAGAAATTATTCCCTAGATGAAGAAAAGTGCCCCAGAAAAATCAAGGCAATACTAAACTTTGAAAGTCCACAATGAAACAGCTGCCTCACATGGTGATGCCCAACAGTTGGCGTCCTGTCCATGTGCACAAAGCATCCAGTTTTCTAATGCCTCATTCCATAATATACATGGACATACACTGAAAACAATCAAGCTATCTGACCGGGAGGATCCAGTCTCACAAGCTAAGTTTTAAAGAAAAAAGAAATGCCCTTTAATTTGTGAAAAGTTAAACTGAAAAATACAAGAGTGTTTGGGAAGATTAACAATAGTTTAAAAAAGTAGTAACAATTATGTACATTTGAAAGCAAATTCCAGAGGAGGATGAAACAAGTGGCATACTACATAGCGAAACAAATTGAGTGAACATATTATGGGGTGGGAGAACTGTAATTTTGGTATACTAATTGGCTCTGCTTTGAGCTCTATCTCTATTAGTGTAATAATAGAACACTGAGTATTGATTAATACAAATTTGCTTTATAGGATCATATTCAGAGGACCAGACACTCATTTACTCTAATAAAATTTGTTATATTACATCAAAACTCAATAAATCAAGAGCTCTCAAGAGAAGCATACTATTTAGAATAGGAAAATATGTAACATAAGGAATGTTAAAAGTTTGGAAGGGGCTGTGCTGAAGACCCACTGTAGAGTTGGAAAGGGAAAGAGTAAGGCACGGTTGCTTTTATTAACATCTTTTTAGCACAATTAGTTTCTGAAAATATGTGCAAATACCACCTTGATGAAAAAAAGTAGATTTAAGAATTCTAACAGTATGGGTGTGACCTCTTTGTTTAAAGTAAATTATGTGCTTTCCCCAATGTTACTACCCATTAAAGCACACAAAGTGGTCCCTGAAGGGCTGAAAGAGTTATTGTACCCCTCTAAGTATCTGAAGACAAGGAAAGGCTGTCACTAGGGAGCCACTGGCCCATTAGGCAGAAGGAAAGATTACCAAGCAAATAGTCTAAAACATCAAAAGGCAAAAAAGAGGAAGAGAGTTTATGTGTTCTCAGTGAGACTAATAAAATTATATGAGGGACTGAACAGGTAACTATACCTGTTAGATATTAAAAATCCTATTTGGAATTTCTGATTTCTACTACTAGTGAGATGCAGGATGTTTAGCCTAAATAGCATTAGGAATTCCTGAGCTTTTAAATAGCCTTTTCTTATCTCTGTAGAAACTTGTAAAAAAGTTACAAGGGAAAGATATTTGCAAATGGGCCAAAATTAGAATGAAAAACAAAGAAAATCATGGATAGGGGAAAATATATTCAATTATTGTTTGTTTTATACACAAACAGCATTAAAGGTTAAACTTTACAGGCAATCTCATTAAGTTGATTTATTTAAAGATACTGGGAACTATATTTAAAATCAATGGCATTTCAAAAAGAAAAATATATATACATCTATATACCTTTTATTATTTGGAAGTGATATATAGAACAGAAAACACAAATTTATGGGAAAAATCTGACCTTCTGTTTCCTTGAAATAGCAGAAGACTAGCCAATACGTTTTAAATACTCCGTTTTCTGAAAATATATCTTACATAGACGAGGTTTTTATTTTGTCCCCTCATCTAATTTGCTTTAAGACTTTAAAGTCATATAATCTTTCTCATTTAAAATATTCATCTGTTAAGCAAATAGGAGAGAGACAAACTAATTTTGACAATGAGATCTTAACACTGAATGTTCCTAGATGGGATGAGGTAAGGATGGAGGAGATGATGGCACTGCTCAAATAGGGGAGGTCTGCACCTCCCAACCCTGCTCAACCTTGGAACCAGAGTTTACTAGAAAAAAAGTACATACTGGACAAGCTTAATGGATTAAATTTTTATTTAACACAGTTGATTTCTTGGTAAAATGTTCAAGATAATATATCAAGTCCTGTCAAGCTCTCACTGATTTCTCTTCTCTGTAAAATTTAAATTTAATGAACTTAAGCTAAGAGTAATCTTTTCTTTTTTCTAATGTGATATTTTGTTTGCTTGCATAAAATACTGAATCTACTAAAACACAGTTTAAAAAAACCATTAACTTAGCATTACATTAATAATATTAGTTAATATAAATAACTAACAACAGAAATGGTGGCTCACAGATGCTGGTCATAGTTATGGACTAAATGTTTGTACCCCCCTACCCAAACTCATGGGTTGAATCTCTAAACCCCAGTGTGATGGTATTTGGAGGTGAGGCCTTTGGGGGATAGATTAGGTCATGAGGGTAGGGCCTTCATGATGGGATTAATGTCCTTATAAAGAGAAAAAGAGACACAGGAGATCTCTCTCTCTCTCTCTTTCTCTCTCTCTCTCCATAAGCATGTACCAAAAATAGGCTGAGTACACAGCAAAAAGCAGACATCTACAAGCCAGGAAAGGGGCTCTCACCAGACACAAATCAGATGTTACCTTATTCTTGGACTTCCCAGCCTCCTGTGAGAAGTGATTTCTGTTATTCAAGCCACTAGGTTTATGGTATTTTGTTATAGCTTCTGAAGCTAAGACAGCATCCTACATGATTATTTAATTTAAGGTCCAAATCTGGCTTTGAACTTCCTAGCAAACAGCATAACAATTCAGTTGCACAAACTCTATTTTGTGGGTCAAAGAAAAATTGCACTAGCTACGGTTAAACAGGCAAGGAATACTTTATTCAGACTTATTGGAATAGGGAGAAAAATTGAACTCAACTCTGTTGAAACAAATGCAGGAGAATTTTTAGGTGTTGGGTTGAGACAGTGGACAGTACTGGACGAAGTCAGTGAGGAGGTCGTTAATGCGATCAGACCATCTATATTTGCTAACTGGCACTGAATGAAATTAGGTTCCTACCCTCCTCAGAGACTGAGAGATAAGGGCAGAGTCTGAGAGATAAGGGCAGAAAAACAGTTTTTAACTAAGTTTTCTAAAGTAAATTCTATGAGAAAAGGGAGATCAGGAGCCTAGTGAAAAAATCCTGCCTAAAGTTTAGTCAAGCTTAGGGGAACTTTAAGCCTATCTTAGTCACTGTGAACAATATTAATATAATTATCCTTAATGTAAAAGGAAGTTTATTGCAATATCCATTTGTTTTCTCATCTTCCTTCTGTCCTTCAACCCTCCCATTCTCCCTCCCTCCCTCCCATCCTCCCTCCCTCACTCTCTCTTTCCCTCCCCCCTCCCACCCTCTCTCAATCTTTCTTTCTTTCTTTCTTTCTTTCTTTCTTTCTTTCTTTCTTTCTTTC
>NW_024423675.1:15292366-15333777 GCF_017311325.1 Ursus maritimus
GTGGCTCACAGATGCTGGTCATAGTTATGGACTAAATGTTTGTACCCCCCTACCCAAACTCATGGGTTGAATCTCTAAACCCCAGTGTGATGGTATTTGGAGGTGAGGCCTTTGGGGGATAGATTAGGTCATGAGGGTAGGGCCTTCATGATGGGATTAATGTCCTTATAAAGAGAAAAAGAGACACAGGAGATCTCTCTCTCTCTCTCTTTCTCTCTCTCTCTCCATAAGCATGTACCAAAAATAGGCTGAGTACACAGCAAAAAGCAGACATCTACAAGCCAGGAAAGGGGCTCTCACCAGACACAAATCAGATGTTACCTTATTCTTGGACTTCCCAGCCTCCTGTGAGAAGTGATTTCTGTTATTCAAGCCACTAGGTTTATGGTATTTTGTTATAGCTTCTGAAGCTAAGACAGCATCCTACATGATTATTTAATTTAAGGTCCAAATCTGGCTTTGAACTTCCTAGCAAACAGCATAACAATTCAGTTGCACAAACTCTATTTTGTGGGTCAAAGAAAAATTGCACTAGCTACGGTTAAACAGGCAAGGAATACTTTATTCAGACTTATTGGAATAGGGAGAAAAATTGAACTCAACTCTGTTGAAACAAATGCAGGAGAATTTTTAGGTGTTGGGTTGAGACAGTGGACAGTACTGGACGAAGTCAGTGAGGAGGTCGTTAATGCGATCAGACCATCTATATTTGCTAACTGGCACTGAATGAAATTAGGTTCCTACCCTCCTCAGAGACTGAGAGATAAGGGCAGAGTCTGAGAGATAAGGGCAGAAAAACAGTTTTTAACTAAGTTTTCTAAAGTAAATTCTATGAGAAAAGGGAGATCAGGAGCCTAGTGAAAAAATCCTGCCTAAAGTTTAGTCAAGCTTAGGGGAACTTTAAGCCTATCTTAGTCACTGTGAACAATATTAATATAATTATCCTTAATGTAAAAGGAAGTTTATTGCAATATCCATTTGTTTTCTCATCTTCCTTCTGTCCTTCAACCCTCCCATTCTCCCTCCCTCCCTCCCATCCTCCCTCCCTCACTCTCTCTTTCCCTCCCCCCTCCCACCCTCTCTCAATCTTTCTTTCT
The DNA here is from genome assembly GCF_017311325.1 of Ursus maritimus. Classification (NCBI taxonomy): domain Eukaryota; kingdom Metazoa; phylum Chordata; class Mammalia; order Carnivora; family Ursidae; genus Ursus; species Ursus maritimus. The sequence continues at coordinate 15,293,464 of NW_024423675.1, forward strand.
TTCTTTCTTTCTTTCTTTCTTTCTTTCTTTCTTTCTTTCTTTCTTTCTTCTTTCTCTTTCTTTTCAGAGGGAGAGAGAAGGTGGGGGCAGAGGGAGAGAGAGAATCTTAAGAAGGCTCCATGCCCAGTGCAGGGCCCGAAGCAGGGCTTGATCTCACAACCCTGAGATCATGACCTGAGCCGAAATCAAGAGTGTCAATCACCAACTGAGCCATCTGAGAGCCCCAGCAATATCCATTCTTTAAAAAAAAATTCATATAGATTTAAATAAGGAATTGATGTCACCCACAAAAAGGATATATTAATTTTATGTCAAATTTCATGTGAATAAGAAAATTGTTAATTAATATAACCTTTATCCTACAATATTAAACTTGTACAGTCTTTAGTGGGAGACTTATGAACTTCCAAAAACAGATTAACAATTACTAAAGTTAGTAAGAAAGAAATGGAATATCCTTTTGATTTGGTGACACATTCATTGAAAAAGAATAAAAGAATAATGCCACTGCAACATTTCATTGTAGCTCAGTCTCCATCTCTAAGCCATGTTAATGTGAGGAAAGATCTATCCAGCTCCAAAGCCTCTTTCCTATACATCATCTGTAAATTGGAATCAATTATAATATATCTAGAAATATCTTAAAACTGTTGATATGTGGGACTTTCATGCTATTTAAAAATAAATATTCTGGTCTGTTACCATTACTTTAAATTAGTAGAGCACAGATAATATCCTAAGTGGTTTTATGTACACAATTACTGGTTTGATCTTCATAGTCACATTTAAGGTGAACAGGGCATGTATCACTGTATCCATTTTACTTTCACACACATAGGATTCAGAGGAATAAAAGATTACTTTTAGTGATGTTCTAACCTTGAAGAGGCTGGAGAAGAACAAATGAAACTACAGTACCTAAAACAAAAGCTACTCACATAGAAGGAAGAAACGTGATGGATATAAAAGTCTCTTTTCTGTTTGGTCAGTAAGACTCAATAAATAGACTTTTATCTCTTTTTATTGCTTGCTTTTTATTTTTTTTTTAATATTTTATTTATTTATTTGACAGAGAGACAGCCAGCGAGAGAGGGAACACAAGCAGGGGGAGTAGGAGAGGAAGAAGCAGGCTCCTAGCGGATGAGCCTGATGTGGGGCTCGATCCCAGAACGCTGGGATCACGCCCTGAGCCGAAGGCAGACGCTTAACGACTGCACCACCCAGGCGCCCCACAATTGCTTGCTTTTTAAAGAATACTTAAATCATCCAAAAATTGAGGACAGACAAGAGATAACTGAATTAGTCAATGTTTTTAAATACTCTCATTTGTAACAGAAATGTTCTGCAACCAAGAGACTAACCAACTTGTCCTAGTCCACCACTGGATAGCTGAATAGGTGGAATATTTATATCAAATGATGTGAAAATAAAACAGTGGATATAAAATAAGCACAGAACACTCAATGAACTACAGTTATAAATAAAAATGAGAATTTCTAATTGTAAGTGATCAGGAAATTATTAATAAAGTTATTAGCAAAGGATTCAGACCATTTAGGATAAGCTAGATTTCACTAGGCAGACATGAATTAACAGCATTTCATGTGCCATAAGTATAGATAGAGACACAGGAAAAGTGAAAGTTTATTGGAGAAGATGAAAACAAGACAAAGATACAATGTATTCTTGAATATATGGATAAATTTATTAGAAACAAATACCAGCTTAGTAAAGTAGGGGAGAAACAAACACACAACCACATACATACATACCACACACAATCTAGAAGGTGCCATAATAACTAAATAGTTGACTGGAGTTACAGAATAGGGAGGAAAGGAAAATAAGAACACCTAAGAGAGAGCTGGTGTTTTGAGGAAGATACAGAAAATATAGTAAAAGAAAAAAAAACTTGGATTCCAAGCTAAAGTACTCAAGATTAAGTAAAGCATGGATTTAAACTTGGTCAAATACAAATGTCTTTGTTCCAGAACCCAAACTTGTACTTAGTAAATTACCTTCTTATTCACATTTTCATCAGCATATGTTTCAAAACTTCTACATTTATGTCACACATCTTACGAGCCATACAAATTTATCTTAAGTTTCTTTTTGAAACTACTTATAATATATGGGGGGAAAAAAGAATCCATACCAAAATCCACTGACTTCTGAAATTCACCAAAATAAAAATAAATTTAGTTTCTAAAGTTAAAGGCATATAGTAAAGATTTCCTACAAATTTAACATATAATTAAAATAGGCAGTAACTAAAAATATGAAGTAGTCTTCCTTCTAAAACTGGCCATTGTGTAGCTATTTGGTTTTGAATGACTCATTTGCTTTTTGTTAATTATTAAGAGTTGAAAAGATCACACAGAGAATTTCAGTACACTTTTGCCCATCTTTCATTAATGTTAATGTCTTAAATTATGATAAATCATCAACCAAAAAAAAAAAAGGCACAATACTACTATATTACAGAATTTATTCCAATTTCAGGGTTTATTAAAAACTAAAATCTTATATTCTGCTTATAGAATTATGACATGAAAGGGATTTTTATTTGTTTTGTTTCATTTTACTTTTTAGCACTTTAGAGATATCTCTGTCATATTACGCATAGTTTATGACAAGAAGTCTGCTATAATTCCTATCTTTGTTTCTCTGTTCGTAATGTGTCTCTTTCTGTCAAGATTTTCTCTTTGCCTTTTGTTCTCAAAAATTTCTATGCAATATACCTAGGTTTCTGTTTGCTTATTTGTTTCACTACGTATTTATTCTAGTTGGTGCTATTTTAATTTGATTTATGCTTTGGGAGTTGTCATTAGATTTAGAAAATTCTTGGCCATATTTCTGCAATTATACATTCTTCTAATTATACATTTCTTGACAAATGATAGTCTTGGGTGCACTGTTTTTTAACTTTTTTCTCTTTGTTGTTTAAGTTTGCTAATTTCTACTGGCCTATCTTCAAGTTCACTCATTCGTTCCTCAGTTGTATTTAATCTATTGATGAGCAAGCCCACCCAAAGTATTCTCTATTACTGATTATTCATTTGTGGTCTTTCCATTTCATTCTTTTCTATAATTTCCAACTCTCTGCTGAAATTACTCACATGATCTTTTATACTGTTCATCATATTCTTTAGTCTTTAATATTTTAAACATTTAATTCTCTTGTCAGCTAGTTCCAATAGATGTGTCATATCTGTCTGGTTCTGATAACTGGTTTGTCTCTTGAAAATGTGTTGTTTTCTCTTACCTTTTGTGTGCCTTATAATTTTGTTGTTGTTGAAAACTAGACATATTGAGTGGAACAGTGAATGCTTTGGTATCCAGTGTTTAGCCTGGAAATGTTAACATCTTTCCCTCTGCTATGTCTTTAGTAAAAGGATTTGAGTTAATCTAGTTAGGAGTTAAGCTGGGTTTGAGGATCATTTAATATGGTAATGCTCAGTCCACCACAGGTTTCTAATGCTTCTAGCAATACAGTGTCAAGTTAGGGGCTGGTATTGTGTTTTCATCCCTTTGATGTTCTAACCTTGACTTTAGGTCTTTCCTTTGCATTGCCCTTCAGGGAGGCTTTCCTTACATTCTCTTATCACTTCCCTGTACTTCTCTCAATATTATTTTGCTGCTATTTGTTACTCAAACTTGTTAGTCTAAGGGAGAAGGGTAAAGCATTACAGATATCTTTGTTGTTACTATTTACTAGGGCTCAATCTTTGGAAGGTACCATATTCCTGTGTCTCCCTGTGTGGCTTCCCCAGCATGCCTGTCCCCCTCCCTCTACAGCTCTAGGTCTAGCACATGTTCCTGCCCCTACCTCAGATACAGGGTTATTTTCCATTTTCTTCTACCGGTTCCAATAGGTTTTCACCAGTAAGGGTGACAGTGTCATATTGTCATTCCACAATAGATCAAGACTTGTTCCACAGTAAGATAGGAGAGAAGTATCCCTGTGGAGTTTCATGCTGCTCCCCCTGTGGCTGCATTCCTACTCCCATAAATCTACACTGCACATAAACATTTACCTAAACTTTTTACTAACATTCTCCAGAGAGCATAGCCTCCAAATCTCTGCTGCACCCTGGGCTTCACAATCTCTTGTAGTACACAACTGACCTACACTAATTCATCAACCATTCTTTCTCAATTTTTCTACTGGCCTCTGATTGCATCTATTCCAGGGATCCCAGGTAAGGTTGTGCTTGCTTCTCTTCTTTGTGGGCATAAGTTTCTCTTTAGGTTTCAGGCCAGCTGGTTACCCTGCCACTTCTGCTTCTGTTCTAGAAACTTCTTGAATTTATAAGTTATCTAGTGTTTCTTATTCCTTGTAAGAGGCAGAGAAACACAATTTACTAGTTCAAAGGACTGAGGATAGTAAAGCATCAATAATCAAGGCAGATCTGTAGTCCCAAAAGATTGCACTAACTAGTAAGGAATTAATTTTAGCATACTTGCAAAACATATATGATAAAGTTGAAATTTTTTTGTTATTAAACAATGTTTAAATGAATATCTCCAGGAAATTAATCATTATAATAGCTATAATTAATGGATGAACTGCTATGTGACTTTTAGTCAGCCTGCACTATAATTTTATTTATGCATCTTATTTTTTGTGTTTAGGGATTTTTGACATATACTTTATGGCACATTAAATCACATCTTTATTTGAAATATAACTGACTATATTGCCACAACTTAAGAGTTCTTGAAATATTTAAGAAATTAAAATAAAATCAAGACTAGTGAAATAAAAAGGAAATATTCCAGGTCCAATAGAGAGGAATTTATTTCTCTGCTTATTTTAATTACACTTAATAATTCATTAATAAGAATAATTTGATTGTCAAAAAAGATACAAAATATTTAAATCTACCTTTAAGCATTGCACACGAATATCTTTAGTGGATATGTTTCCCTACATTTTCTCTCCAAACTTCAAATGGAAGATATTCTATAAAGAAAAGGAAAGCTCAGGGGCACCTGGGTGGCTCAGTCATTAAGCATCTGCCTTCGGCTCAGGTCATGATCCCAGGGTCCTGGGATCGAGCCCTGCATCGGGCTCCCTCAGTGGGAAGCCTGCTTTTCCCTCTCCCACTCCCCTACTTGTGTTCCCTCTCTCGCGGTGTCTCTCTCTGTCAAATAAATAAAATATTAAAAAAAAAAAAGAAGAAGAAAAAGGAAGCTCAGAATTTTAACCCCATCATAGTCACATAGTTCTACATGACTAGTAATCTTTTTCTTAAATCTATAATCTTACAAATACCAGTTGTAGACAAATGCAAATGTCATTATTTGCAATAAAGTCTCTGAAATTATGTAGTTTCTAATTCACATTAAGATGAAATTACTTTTATGTAAATATAAACAGGCTTTTCATTTCTGATGTTTACCTATAAACAGGATTTTAACTGAATTGTCTAGTTATGTACCAATTGTTTTATTGATGAAATAATATTAAAAAATAAAACTATAATTTAATAAAAATATAATATGTGACATTGAAAGACAGTATCAGCTTTCTTAATTTTATATTAGATATATTAAGAACATATTCTGTATGGCTTCCACTTAATTTTAGAACACTTTTGGGTTCAGAACTTAAATTCATAGGATTCACAAACTCTAACACCCTCTCAACATTTAAACATGACACAAATACATCATAATAAAGAGAACATAAATTAACATTTATTATTAACTGCATTTCAAAATATACATGATTTCAACCTATTTACATTTAAATAGCTTTGAAATTAATTTTGCATGATTTTAAAACTTTTTTCAGAAGTTCAGCTTATACAAAATAAGGTATTGTTATTACACATTCTTTTCTATAGACATTTTAGATTACAAGTCATAAAGACAAGGAAATTTGTTTAATGATTACTGTCTTAGAAGTATTTATCACTGGAAATAAAATTTTAATAAAACATTGTCCAGCATATACTGAAAAGATCTTTTAATCTGTTAACATATTTGATAGTGTAAACCATTCTCATATTCTTAGACTTATCCCAGGCAAGATTTTTTTTCCTTTGATACATCAGAGGAAATGTTATATTCCTTTTAGTGGTGACATTTCAGCATTTTAGGAGCTTCAAATAATACTAAAAAGGGGTAGGCAATGCTTCATTTACTCTGAGGAAATCTGAATTAAAATACATGTTTTTCAAGTTGATTAAAAAAGCAGTTGGTACTAATTAAAGAAATGCTTTCATTTGGATCTTTTTAACTCCATACAACAGAGTAAATTAAAGAAATAATCCATGATTCTATAAAATATTATTGCAAACCACAAAACAAAGAAGCTGATACGCACGCACACACACACACACACACACACTTATGTTCATGAGGAAAATAACACTTATGTTGTTTAGAAAAACCATATGTATTCTATTTTCAAATATAAATATAAAAAAAACCATATGTATTCTATTTTCAAATATAAATTCTATTTCAAATATTTCAAATATAAATATAAACTTATTTCCAAATAATGAATACTACTTGAAAATAATATTACAAAAGTCCTTCAAGAGGGCATGCATATTCTAGTGTGAACTGAAACACCATAAAATTATCGACTATTTTCTATTAATAAGTGAATATTTAACAAATACATATTTCACTAACACATAGTATGACAAACTTTTATAATTTTTCATACTGTGGGTCACTATAAACACGCACATACATATTAATGCACTTTGAGAAAATGTTACCCAATATATTAAAAAGCTATGGGTCAATGGAGATGCACCAGAATAAGGGGCAGTGATATATTAAAAATTCATTGGCAACTTTTCAATTAAAATATCTGAAAACAATGTAACCAACTTAATAGCATACTCACCACTTTTGTTCTATTTTCAGTAATCTCCCCTCTTCTGACTACATAAACAATAAAATCTTACATGAGCAATCTAATTAGTTAATAATGAATCTCAAATTTTCAAAAAGTCCCATTTATCAATTTTGAGAATTTTCGTAAGTCCAATTTAACAAGGTCATATGAAGTTTGTAATGCAATTTTCAGTCAGATTCTTAAGCTGAAGGAGATCCATTATGATCTGTGTATAGGATTGTCTTAGTCCTTATATTCAGTAATTGCATCTTAATTCTTCTATTCCATTTATAATTCCCAGTGATTTGGGTCTTATTTGGAAGAAATTTTCTACAAATCACTTTCCTTACTTCCTGCATTTTTAGGCTTCTTCTCCCCACCCCTAACCAATTTATTTTGTTCTTAGTAATCTAGAACCTATAGTGTTATTTGTTTCCAACAGTGTCATTCATTCCAAATGATTGTTTTCATTGTAAATTTTAATATTTTAACTATACTTTTGGGTCATCTTATCCATGAATAATTTTCTCAAAAATGCTGTTTTTCAAAATATATTTCATATATTTAGTACAGCCAAGATAGTTGTATTTAAGACTAATTACCCCAAAACAGTTATCTTCTCAGTTTGAAACTATGATTAAATGAAAAGTGAACCAAGAGGGAAGAAATATAAGCACAATGTTCATTCCTAAACAATAGCATTAATTTTCAAAACTTTGACGTACAGTGGTGCTGAAAATACAGAGAGAAAAGTAAAACATCCCTAAAGATATAAAGATACTAGGTATGAAAGGAAGAGGGACTCAACCTGAAGGTAAATCCTTTAGGTGTAGCAATGAGTGGGGCCACCAGGTCTGGTGACAGAAGCACTCATGAAAATAATTCTTTTCAGTTAAGCAGAGTTAAATATAGACAGAAACCATTGCAATGCACAGCATACAGCTCTAGTAAGGCAATAAAGTTCACAATGGAGTAGGGAACCATGAAGCCTAGAAGAATGTATGTATCCTTCATTCACAGGAGATCTCTGCAAATAGCAGGGATAATCCAATTGGTTCCATGACCAGTAATAAACATAAATCTGACTCAGCATACACAAAATTATAGGGGAGAAACAGAGAAATTGATATAATTATTTATCTATTTTCCTGTGCAAAGAAAAAGACAAATGAGGAATATAATAAATAAGATATAATGTGACAAAATAAGGGAAGAAATATGAGCTATTGAAGCTCAAAAAACATTAGAAAGAAAAGATGAATTAAAAATTAACACAAAAGAAAATAGCCATTGAGTAAAATACATAGGTGACATAGACATATGAATGAGAAAAACTAGCAAAAACAAATAGAATCAAAGAAATTTTAAATAAAGATTAGTTAAAAGTGGGCAAAATACTTTCAACACATAAATTTTGGATTTCTCATATATAGAATATATAATAATGGAAAAAAACCCATAAATATTTATATGTATAACTTACCTGATGAAGATTTTTTCTGAAATAAAGAAGCTAATGTATATTGTAAAAGAACACAGCATGTGCCAGAGAAAAATAAAGTTCATATCAAAATTTATCCCAATGCAGTTACCACACTATAAGAGTATTAAAAATATACAAAAATACATGAATAAATTATGAAAATAGAATCTTTGGGGTAGCCAAAACCAAGTAAGTCACCTATGATAGAAAAATTTCCAGGCTGGCCTCAGACTTTTCCAAAGAAATATTCAATGTTAGAATAAAAAAAAAAAAAAAAAACAGAGAATAAAAATATCTGTAATCAAGATAAGAAAATTAAAAAAAAAATTTAATCTATGTAAGCTATCACAGAAGCACAAAGGCTACAGCCCAAATATTTCTGAGTACACAAGAACCTAGATAATACTGTTGATGAGGAATCCTCCAGGGTCAAAGAACCAGGAGAGAGTGTTCTACATATTTATTTGTAGAATTATAGTAAAAGATAAATGTATCTTTTTAAAAATAGATTTTATCTTTAGAGAAATTTTAGGTGCACAGCGAAATTGAGTAGAATGTACAGAGAGTTCTCTATACCTACTGGCCTCAGAACAGAACAACCCCTCCTAGTATCAACATCTTCACCAGAGTAGTTCCTTTATTACTATTGTTGAACCTACATTGATACATCAACCAAATACATCAATCAAAGTCCGTAGTTTACAACCTGGTTTACTATTCATGTGGTACATTCTATAGGCTTGGATACATGAACAATGACATGTACGTACCTATATGCTTTCATACAAAACAGTTTCACATCCCTAAAAATCCTCTCTGCTCTGCCTGTTTGTGATAGCTTCCCTGCTAATCACCGGCAACTACTGGTCTTTTTACTGTCTCTCCAGTTTTGCCTTTTCCAGAATGTCATGTAGTTGGAATCATGCAGTATGTTGTCTCTTCAGATTGGCTTCTTTCACTTAGTAATACACTTTTAAGGATCTCCATATATTTTCATAGCTTGATAGCTCATTTCTTTTTATTTTTTCTTTTTACTCCCATTTTTAAATTTAAATTCAATTAATTAACATAACGTATTATTGGTTTCAGAGGTAGAGGTCACTGACACATCAGTGTTATATAACACCTAGTGCTCATTACATCATGTGTCCTCCATAATGCCCATCACCCAGTTCCCCCATCCTCCCACCACCCTCCCCTCCAGCAACCCTCAGTTTGTTTCCTATGATTAAGAGACTCTAATGGTTTGTCTCCCTCTCTGGTTTCATCTTGTTTTATTTTTCCCTCCCTTCCCCTATGATCCTCTGTTTTGTTTCTTAAATTCCACATATGAGTGAGATCATATGATAATTGTCTTTCTCTGATTGGCTTTTTGCTCTTAGCATAATACCCTCTAGTTGCAACAATGTGGATGGAACTAGAGCTCATTTCTTTTTAGTGCTGAATAATATTCCACTATAGGGATGAACCACATTTTATTTATCCACTAACTTACTGAAGGACAACTTTGGTTGCTTTGAAGTTTTGGCAATTACAAATAAACTCACTATAAACATTTGCGTTCAGGTTTTTGTATGTGAACACAAGTTTCCAACTTGTTTAAGTAAATACCAAAGAATGCATTTGCTGGATCATATGGTAAGAGTATGTTTAGTTTTGTAAGAAACTGCTAAACTGTTTCCCAAATTAGCTGAGTCACATTTTACATTTCTACCAGTAATGAATGAGAATTCCTAGTTTTCCATATTCTCACCTGCATCTGGTATTGTCAATGTTTCAGACTTTGGCCATTCTAATAGGTGTGTAACCATATCTTATTCTTGTTATAATTTGCAATTCCCAATGGCAAATGATATTGAGTCTCTTTTTAGATTATCTGCCATCTCTATATTTTCTTTTGCCATATGTTCAGGTCTTTGCCCATTTTTTAACCAGGTTCTCTGTTTTCTTACTGTTGAGTTTTATAGGGTTTTTTTGTACACTTTTGATATTGGTCTTTTTATCAGATATGTCTTTTGCAAATATTTTCTTCTAGTCTGTTGCTTATCTTCCTACTCTTTTGATAGTGTCTTTCAAGAGAAGTTTTTCATTTCAATATATCTCTTTCATGAATCACAACTTTGGGGTTATACCTAAAAAGTCATCAGCATACCCAAAGGCATCTAGATTTTTCTCCTACATTATCTTCTGTGATTATCTCCTGTTTTACTATATTATGCACAACATATTTTCACTGAGTATACTTTATCATAAACAACTTCAGGTATTAAAACAAAATAACTCAAGTTTTACAGTGTCATATTGTTTAGAAAAACAATTCTACAATCAATATTCTTGACTTTTAACAAGCTTGTATTCAAGCAGAACTGAAGTCTATCCCAGGTTGTATTCTAAATGAAGTACAGTTTGAATTTTTATTTAGCTTACAGCATGTTTTTTTAAAGTTTTTTTTTAATACCAATTAGTTAACATACAGTGTAATATTAATTTCAGGTGTACAGTATAGTGATTCAACCTTTCCATACAACACCTGTGCTCATCACACGTGCACTCCTTAATCACCATCACCTATGTAACCCCCGCCCACTTCCCCTCTGGTAGCCATCAGTTTATTATCTATACTTAAGAGTCTGTTTCTTGGTTTACAGCCCCCTCCTCCTTTTCCCCCCTCTGCTCCTTTGTTTTGTTTCTTAAATTCCACGTGAGTGAAATCTTATGGTTTTTCTGATTTATTTCGCTTAGCATAATACTCTCTAGCTCCATCCACCTCTTTGCAAATGGTAAAATTTCATTCTTTTTTTATGGCTAATATTCCATTGTGTGTGTGTCTTTATGTGTGTGTGTATGTGTGTGTGTCTGTGTGTGTATACACCACGTCTTCTTTATCCATTCATCAATCAATGGACATTTGGACTCTTTCCACAATTTGGCTATTGTAGATAATGCTGCTATAAACACTGGGGTGCGTGTGTCCCTTCAAATCAGTATTTTCATATTCTTTTGAGTAAATACTTAAGTATGATCCAATTGCTGGATCATAGGGTAGTTCTATTTTTAACTTTTTGACGACCCTCCATATTGTTTTCCAGAGTGGCTGCCCCAGTTTGCATTCCTATCAACAGTGTAAGAGGGTTCCCCTTTCTTCGCATCCTCAGCAACATCTGTTGTTTCTATGTTCTTGATTTTAGCCACTCTGACAAGTGTGAGGTGGTATCTCATTGTAGTTCTGATTCGTATTTCCCTGATGATGAGTGATGTTGAATATCTTTTCATGTGTCTGTTAGTCATTGTATATCTTCTTTGGAAACATGTCTATTCATGTCTTCTGCCCATTTTTTAGCTGGATTATTTGTTTTCTGGGTGTTCTGTTTTATAAGTTCTTTATATGTTCGGATACTAACCCCTTATCAGATACGTCATTTGCAAATATCTTCTCCCACTCCGAATGTTGCCTTTTAGTTTTGTTGATTGTTTCCTTCGGTGTGCTGAAATTTTTTATTTTGATGAAGTTCTAGTAGCTCATTTTTGCTTCTGTTTCCCTTGCCTTAGAAGACATATCTAGTAGGAAGTTGTTATGGCCAATGTCAAAGAGGTTACTGTCTGTGTTCTTCTCTAGGATTTTGATGGTTTCCTGTCTCACATTTAGGTCTTTCAACCTTTTTGAGTTTATTTTTGTGTATGATGTAAGAAAGTAATCCAGTTTTATTCTTGTGCATGTTGCAGTCCAGTTTTCACAGCACCAGTTGTTGAAGAGACTGTCTTTATCCCATTGGATATTTCCTGCTTTGTTGAATATTAATTAACCATACAGTTGTGGGTCCATTTGTGGGTTTACTAGTCTTACATCTTGTATTATTAATATTTACAGTGTTGTATTATGTTGGTTTGGCTTTTAGCTATATTACCACATTTTATTATTACTTAACAACAATCATTTCTTAGGCTAATTTAATGCTTACATGTATTCAAATAACCTGATTTTGTGCAAATAAAAGCCATGGGAATCCAAGGAATTGGATAGCTATAAAATGTTTTGAGTTTCCTTTATGGGTTCTGCTTGAAAATGCTGGGTTTCTTAGGAGCTGGCCCTGTGATTCTTCTCTCCTACCACATACTCTCAGTAAGCAATATCATCACTTCCCAAAAATTTAAATACTACCTTTAGGTAGATGACCTCCAAATTCATATCCTCAATTAAACTTTTCCTCTGAACTCAAAACTTGAAAATCCAAATGACTACTTGCTATCTCCAATGTGTCCCCAAGATTATAATACAGATCACAAGTAAACCATACATAATCTTTATTTTTTTTCACCAACCTGTTTCCTACTTCATGTCTCCCCCATCAAGTTAAATATTATCACTATTGATTCAGGCAAGAAACCCAACTATTATCCATAAGTCCTCCAGTGGTCTAACCACATATTCATCAGAATAACAGTAATGTTTTGTGTTATGGAGTTTAAATGAATGTATCATAGAGTTTTATGTCAGATAGTGGAGTGAGGTAAGAGATTAAGTCTTATTTTATGTCTCCAGAGGAAAGAATCAATGGCTGGAAGTTAAAGTGAGGTGGATTTTGGCTCATTGGGATACAAATCTACATAAGTCAACAATGTTAAAAATGGTGTTTTCTGTCCTGATTCTATTTTAAAGTGTAATTTAAATTCTACCTCCTTTTCCTCTTTATTATTTTTTTAAAGATTTTATTTATTTGAGAGAGAGAAAGAAAGAAAGAGAGCACAAGCAGAGGGGAGGAGCAGAGGGAGAGGGAGAAGCAGACTCCCCCCTGAGCAGGGAGCCCAATGAGGGGTTCCATCCCAGGACCCTGGGACCATGACCTGAGCGGAAGGCAAACACTTAACCAACTGAGCCACCCAGGTGCCCCATTCCTCTTCATTACTGCTGCCCACTCTATGCAGGACTTTGAGTATGGATCATTACACAAAATAACCCCTCTCCCAACTTCCACATTTGCTCCCCTCTGGTCCATTATTAGACAGTAATAAATGAACTTTCTCCAATCTCAATCAAGTCACATCACTCCTTACTAATTAAAAATTTTCAATGGTTTCTCACTGCACTTATACTTAAAATCAAATCACACTTCTTATTATGGCTCATTATAGGGTCTTATCACTGCATATTTTCACAAACCTCACTCTGTCCACTCTCAAACCCTCTTACTTATCAGAAATCATGTTGGACTTCATTAAATATTTTGGACACAGGAAGAATTATGCCAGGAATATGTTCTGTACACTTTTTTATATGATTAGCTTCTTCTCTTCCTTCTGCTGCAGCTTAAATGTCATTTTCTTATGATCTTCCCTGATTAACGAAAATCTATTTTATCAGTCTCTTTTTTTCATCATGGCATTGATTATAACTTACGATTGTTTCCGTTGTAGGATACATGTTTTACATTCTTACTTTCACCACTGGAAGGTGAGCTTTTTTTGTAGAGAACTAGTGATATCATGTTCACCTTAGGTCCTTGGTAAATATTTGTGGTTGAATACATCCAGGAAGAAGTTTTAAATAGGCAGTTGAATATGCAAAGAAGTTTGGGAGAGCTTCCTAAGTCAGAGGTCTACATTTAGTGAGATAATGATGTATAGTTAGATAGATAGATTTTATATATATATATATATATTACACACACTATATATATCACATCTGTAATTAGGATAATTCACTAGTGTTATATAAGTGGATCCAAGATAAGATCATATAAAAGGTTTTATCTTAGGTCTACTAAATTAACTTCCTTACTTGTTTCTTGGAAACATTTAACATGTTCAATTTTAATTTTCTAGAAATCCCTAATAAAGGGAATTGTCTTAAACATAATCAGAATAGCTGTTACATAAAGGAACTTCATCTGACCTTGGCCCCAAGTGCCTCGGGTCCTTAATAATTTCTCTATGCTACCTCCATCAGATTTTTTTCACTATTCCCACCTGTTGATTTCCCTTCTCATGGAGGAAAATACTTTAGTTTCTACAGACTGGACTCTGAGAGTGAAGAGCAGTCCCTTTAAGAATGATACATTTAGTATTAGTTCTCTCAGTTTTTCTTTTTTTAAAACATTTTTTTTAATGATTTTATTTATTTATTTGACAGAGATAGACACAGCCAGTGAGAGAGGGAACACAAGCAGGGGAAGTGGGGGAGGAAGAAGCAGGCTCACAGCAGAGGAGCCTGATGTGGGGCTCGATCCCATAACGCCGGGATCACGCCCTGAGCCGAAGGCAGACGCTTAACTGCTGTGCCACCCAGGCGCCCCTAGTTCTCTCAGTTTTTCTAAACAGTCCTCTCATTTGCAAGTACATAGGTAATTTGAGGTGGAAGTAGGAAAACAATTTGGACAGGGTGGATATATAAACAGTTAATTCATTACACAGACCTAGCGAAACCTGACAAATTCCTTATTCATTTATGGTAAAGGTTTTTCCTTCTTATCAGCTCCTTTGTCCCACCTTATAACACAGCTTCCATAAAAGGACATGTCCCTGGGAAGGTGACCACAGTTGTACATGGTTTGAAAGGTGGCACTTGTAGGATGATTGGAACAGTGAGAAATTACACAACAGCAAAGATATTCTGATGTGTGTGTATAGATAGGTAGAGAGACATATATGTGTGCAGAATTGTTTTTACTTCACATGCATACAAAAAACTTGAACCAAACTTATAATTAAAACACAACTGGGACAGTAAATGATAAAATACAAAACATATAACATAAAAGAGAAAGAGAAGGAAAGGAGAAAAGTACTTCAGAAAATACTGGATGATAAATTAAACAGCCATGCACATAACAACTGCTTATGGAAAGGGAAATACAGTTGAACTTGACCAAAAATATTCATCAGAATAAAACATATTTTCCCTGTGCCACGGTCCTTTAAAAAGGAGGTTGGTCTTATTTCGTGTGTCTCCAAAGAATAGGATCAATGATCAGAAGTTATAGGGAGGCAGGTTTTTGCTCTTTGGATGAAGCCCCGCATAATTCAGCACTGAACAAAAATGGATGAGTGGATACCCAGAGTACAGGGTTTACCATTGCTAGAAGAATTCAGGCCTGAGAAGGACACTGTCTTCTTGGCATGAAGAAGGAATTTCTACATTGGGAGAAATATTAGAATAAATGATGTTTTCAGTTTTATTTCTCTGTTTCTTAGCTTACTATTAAGCTTTCTTAGTAAATACTTTTTCTTCCCTTCAAAATATATATTCTATATCAACAAATCCCTACACTTAGGCTAGCTGTCTTTCTTTAACTTTTATACAGAATAATAAAGCACCAAGTACTGCATACCATTAACCTAGGAACATTAGAGATATCTTTGGTGAATAGTAAAACAGGCTTGATTACCCTTTTCAGCACAGATTGTATGATTTCACAGTCAAGTAATCAAATATTAAATTCATTTAAAGCCATAAGCAAAAGAAAACCTCATGCAAAGGAAAGATTTTAAGTGTTTGTAACAGGAGGTATTTTGGCTACAAGGTATTGTCTCCTAACTCAGTTAAGATAGGAAATACCTTATTTTTAAAATATATCTCTCCTTTCATTATATTTTTAAACAGATTGAGTTTTCTCAGAATACTTTATAACTTTTCACTGAGATAGTTTTCACCTAGTATTTATACACCATTCAGGAGTACTTTTAGTTTGTATGTTTTAGGAGGGAAAAATATCAAGCACATGCTTAATCATGTATAAGAATCAAAATCCAGAATTGTTTTAAAAAGCAAAGTTATCTGTTTTCATTATGTTACAAAAACAATCTTAAATAACTGGATGAAATTAAAGAAATCATAGGATATCTAAGGTAGACTGAGTTAAAGAAATGTTTAGTCTAGGTTTTTGTCCCTAACATGAACTAAAGCAATTTTATTAATTATAATTCTCGAATCTATCCTGAAACATTTCTAAGGGGAATATTTAAATTATCATATTTGGTTAGCCTGAATCTTCATTACTTATAACAATGTTCTACTAATATGTGTTGATTCTCAACTTGGAGGTGAGTACTCAACCTTCTGGACTGCTAAGGAATTTCTAACAATTCAGGATCCCCACATAATCACATCACTGCAAAGGTCTCCCGGGTCAAAATTCTTTCATGTAAAGAAGTTTGATATGTCCCTCTTGTCATTTCTGCTTATGCTCCAGCTACAGTGGACATTTTTCAGACCACAGAAAGGCCGAGTGAGGTTTCTCTGAATTTTGAGGTAAACTTCACACTGTGACAAAAAGAGCTACCATCTTCCACATTCACAGGGCACAGAGCTATTTACCTATCAAGATCCAAGTCAAGTTACTCTTCTGATAAAACTTATCCTGACACCTGGCTCAACAGAAATTCCCTTACTCTGTTAGCTGCAAGTTTTTTAAAAGGCTAACGCTGAGTGATTGATGCAGAACACCAACTGACACATGCAACACCAAGAGACTCATGCAAAGTTTAATGAAGGTAAAGGTTTTTACTCATTTACCCACAGGCACCCACACAGAGTGGGAAGCACAGTTGTTTATCTGGTTAGGATGCAATCTTCCTATGCCTACAAATCCCTAGGGAGAGGTTAAAAGAGAAATTGTCTCACTTCAGGCAAGAATCACTATGGGGTCTTCACAATCTCCCTACACCACTTTCAGAGGTATGTTTATCTTCCTGATTCATTTGAAATGTTTAGAAAACTATGGCCACGTGCCTGCCCTCTCAACTGGCTGCATGCTGTTATAACCCCCAGAATGTTTAATGAGACTTGTTGAGTTGATGGGCAATTTCCCGGGAATAACATCCCCTTAACAAACTCATGTTTCTCTTTCCTGAATTCTATTTCTGAAGTATCTTCCTGTATGACTCACAAGGACGTACTGTCTTCACCTATGTAGTTTATTGGATTTGTTTATTCATGTATCTCTCTCTCCTATAAAATGTCTATCCCTCAAAGGCAAGATAGGATCTTATTGTTTGTAACACCAGTATCTATCAAAATGACCAGCACATAAATATTATTCTATTGGTTCCACTAAAGCACAAAACCACATCATTTACTTCTACTTGCATTACTGTAAGACCTCTCTGTGTTTGAAGATATGTGATGATTTGCCATTATGTATTTCTAACTTGAATCAGCCAGAAAAATAAATAAAAGTACCCTTTACATACTATTTGACCCTGGTGATCACTCATCTTACTTACAACTCTTTATTCTCTCATTTTTAAAGAATTTGTAAATTCCCTTGTTTTCCAATTTTCTATAGCTTGCTCTTCTTTTATCATTCTATAAATATACTTTCCTCTCTTCTCTCTGCATGCACTCTTTCAGGAAAAATTCAAGAAGCCACTCTATGGCTACTAAAATAACTCTGACAGATGATTTACTAATTTTCAGATTCAGTCTCCATTTCTTTTCCATACTTTGGTCCTAAACTTAAGAACTATCAAGCATTAACCTCTATATCTCCTTACATCAGCTAAAATTCAATGATCTAAAATAATACTCTCCTACACAAATTTCTTTTTCTATTAATAAAATTATAATTGTTTCAGTCATCCCCACATCCACACTTAAAATCATATTACTTTTTTCATTGTAACTACATACAAGCGGGGTTTTTTTCCTCCCTCATATCATACAAAGATCTCTTTCTCTTCCTACTACTTATATTTTAAGCTACTAATTTTTGTGGTAAATTGTTATATGGTGACTCAAACTAATTTGCTATTCCCACAGAAACCATGGTAAAAGAGTTTAGTAAAGGAACACCTTGTATCTGTGGTCTGGGCCCAAGATAACTGAACTTTTTTTTACATGACAGCTTGGGCTCCGAAAAAAGTGTGCCTGCAAACAAGGTGAAAAGGACATCACCTTTACAACCTAGCCTCAAAAAACAGCAACATTTATTCTACATTCCCTTGGTTACAAGTAAGTAACAAGGCTTTTCAAGATTTAAGAGAACAGGACATAAATCCACATGTTGATAGGAAAACTATAAAGGTCACATTGTAAAAAAGCATATGGCATGGCAGAATCTGCTTTCACTATCAATGAAAAATACATTTTTCCACAGTCTACTTGTTGGCCACAATTCATATCATTTCTATATTCAAAATACAACCATTCTTTCCCCTAAAACCATCAAAATCTCAACTCTTTACAACATTAGCTCTAAAACTATGTGCCCAAAGTTCAGATACTTCACGATCTCTACCACGTTGAAAAGTGGCAGAGACTCGTTAAGTGTAGTTCCTCTGGTAAAGTAAAAAGACAAGATATCTACTAGTCATACAGCCAACAAGCAATGGTGTGACCAGCATAGAATAATCATCATAGACACTCTGTGCTAGACTGCTTGGGCTGCCATAACAGAATGCCATATTGGGGTGATTTAAAAAACAGAAATTCATTTTCTCACAATATGGGAGGCTGGAAGTCCAAGATGAAGGTGCCAATAGGGTTATAAGATGGCCACTTTCTCTCTGTGTCCTCACATGGTCTTTTCTCTGTGCATACACACCTTTGGTGTCTCTTCTTCATCTCATAAGGACATCAATTACATAGGATTAGGGCCCCATCTTTATGACCTATTTAACCTTAATTACCCCCTGAAAGACACTATCTCCAAATACAGTCAGATTAGGGATTAGCCCTTCAAGATATGAATCTTAAGGGGACAGAATTCAAACCATAACACACTTATATTCATAATTAATTAGTCACTAATCCATAGCAATTCTAAAATTCAGCCAGAATAATGTTACCACTTCCTTGATTAGGGCATATCTGTGCTTTAGCAGAGTTCTCCATGTCTCCTGACTCTATCTTTTGGGCTCTTTCTTCCACACTCTGTGTAATCCCTTCTTATCTACATAAAGTGGCCCAGTCTGCAACTGAGTAACTTTCTACACTGTTTCCTATCTAAAAAGTCCTTTCATTGCATACCCGGTAACTTTTTCAGTTAAAAAATGATACAATTTCTTTACAATGTTATGGACTTACTGTGTATCAATTGACAATCTACTCTGTTTAAAAAAAAAAAAGGAACAAACAAACAAGACTAACCCAACACCAGTAGCCACTGTGTCAACCTGAAAAAGTAAAATATATTCCTCAAATCGAAGTTTATCTACAACCACATGACTTGACCTGAGGAGAACACAGTGGAAAGGACTTTGCATGTTCAACCAAACTAAGAGAAATCAATCCACAGGATGACAGAATCCAAATATATTATTTCTAATATATATGAATTATGAGAAAAGTCACAGAAACTCTAGATGCTAAGTCTGAAAGACCAACCCAGAGTACAGCATGTTAAACTAAAGCCATACACAAGTCAACTTAGTAGTAAGTAGATACCTCGAGCAATACATTTAATATCTGAAGAATCCAGTTGCAGAAAGGAGAATGCAGTACAGGATAGAAAGGCAAAGAAAAGGAATATATAAATCCAGCACAGACATCTAAATTTTCTAATTCTCCTGATCTCAGGCTATACTACTACCTCTGTATTCCAGGATATTCTCATGCAGACATCATTAACCATCCTTCTATCCTTCACTTTCAGTAATTTGATATCTCCTTTATAATTTCCAAATAAACTATAGCAAGAAAAATTTCCAAAACAGGATTGTCAAAAATATTTCAGCATTGCTGAAAACAATGGCAACATTTGAGCTGAATTAAAGAGACTACCAAACACATTATATGAGTGGAATTATTTTAAAAATAGCCTTTTAAGCCATTTAATGGACAGGCCAAAATTTTATAATGAAATTATAAGTATTCCCAAAATTCATTTCATAGGAAAACAATACACAAAAGTGAAACAAACCATACTTGAAAAAAAGCAAAATTAAAATTTAGACATTCATTTATTTATGACTCTATTTTTTAAAGCTAATTCTTCTGATAAATTTATAATGTGACTCAATCTTGTTTTGATTTCATTTTACATATTTTGAAATATTTTATTAAAAACATGAAAAACTTGGGGCGCCTGGGTGGCGCAGTCGTTAAGCGTCTGCCTTCGGCTCAGGGCGTGATCCCGGCGTTCCGAGATCGAGTCTCACATCGGGCTCCTCCGCTGGGAGCCTGCTTCTTCCTCTCCCACTCCCCCCTGCTGTGTTCCCTCTCTCGCTGGCTGTCTCTCTGTCAAATAAATAAATAAAATCTTTAAAAAAAAAACATGAAAAACTTAAAATTCATAAATATAATTATTATAAATTATTCCAAAATGAAATATTTGGATAGAAAGTTAATTCGGGTTTTTTCAAGTTGTTCCAGTTATCTAAAATTCCAGATGTATTCAGTTGAAAATCAAAAGTAGATATTAATAATTTGTCATTCTTTTTTTTTTAAGATTTTATTTATTTATTTGAGAGAGAGCACGAGGTGCGGGAGGGGCAGAGGGAGAAGCAGACTCCCCGCAGAATGTGGAACCTGAAGCGGGGCTCAATCCCAAGTCCCTGAGATCATGACCTGAGCCCAAGTCAGAGGCTTAATGGACTGAGCCACCCAGGTGCCCCATAATTTTGTCATTCTTGTTTGAATAATCAGATAATGAATACAAAGATCTTCCCCCCCCACGCCCCCCCCACCCCGCAACATAACAAGATTCAGCTAACCACTACTACGGATAAGGATGTTAACACTCATCTGTTTGGAAAACCAAGTAATCATTTCCCCATGGTGCCTTAACCAACAGACCTTAAGAATTCAGGTCTTAACGAAACTAAAACTAATTATATTCAAACTAGGTGACAATATTTAAAATTATATCAAATTTGCTAATTTTCTAACTCTGAATATTTTCTTTCAACCAAAAATGTCACACATGCAACACAGCATCCAGAAAAAATAAAAGTAAACAAAACAATGATTTCTGAGAAAAATAAATAAATCTAGCATTCCAAAACTGAAATAACACATTTTCAGAACTCTTAAATTCATATCCTTAAAGTAAATGAGTAAAACCTAAATCTATAAATTATGTACAGGAGATTTCTGCTTTGAAAAATATCATCATTTCTCATTCTGCCAGGTCAATCAACTTTGCTGATGTGGAAGTAAATTTTAATTGGCCTTTTCACACTGATGATCAGCAGTAAAGATATTGAGCCCTTATAGCATTTTTTTTGTTTTTCTTTTTCTTTCCTTCTTCCAGCTTAAATGGGATATAATTAACATATAACATCAAGTTTAAGGTGTACAACTTTTGACTTGTTACACTTACATATTGCAAAATGACTATCACCAGAGCATTAACTAACACCTCCATCACATCACATAATTACCATTACTTTTTTGTGGTGAAAACAGTTAAGCTCTTTTCCTTCCTCTGGCTTGGTGATCCTCACTGTCTCTAGGTAACAGTCTTTTTATCCTATACAATCCTAACACAGGAAAGCCACCTGATTCTTATAGGTCTGACCATTCCCAGCTGTCTGTATATCATGTTAAATACTGTCTAATTTAAGGTGTTTGGGTGGCTCAGTTGGTTAAGCGTCTGCCTTCTGCTCAGGTCATGATCCCAGGATCCTGGGATGAACTCCCACATTGGGTTCTCTGCCCAGCTGGGAGTCTGCTTCTCCCTCTGCCTCTGCCCCTCCCCCCTGCTCATGCTCTCTCACTCTCACTCTCTGTCAAATAAATAAATAAATTCTTTAAAAAACACAAAAAACAAAAACTTGTCTAATTTCAATCATGAGACCCAACTGTAATATATGCCACCATAATATATGCTGACATATGTTATCATTATTCTAGTAATATAAGAAATAATTGGGGCTTTTAAAGCATTTTGTTTAAACTTCATTGAGAAGCCATCCTTTTAGTAAAATTTTAAATTGAACTGCTAAAAATGAGTAATATTAAATAATATAAATATGAAATTAGCATGTGGATAATAATCAATTTATGAAAATAGCTCATATAGACAGAACCTTGTATTTTTCTACATGTTTATTAAATATTTATATGAAGCATAGTTATATATCAGAAACTTAATAAAATTAAATATATATTTTTTGGATTATACTTACATTTTAATGGAATTGAGGATAGATATTTTGTTCTAAGTATGGCTTAAGATAATTTTTTATACATAGAAGTACATACTCTGACAAAAAAGAGAAAGGTACTGTACCTTTAGATAACATAGGTAAATTGATCCATTATAGAAATTCTGCACATCATTTATACATGTCCAAATGTAATAGCATAAAATGCATCATCATAAATCATTTCCCTTTAATTTTTTAAAGTATAGTAAGGTCACCTCCAAAGTTAAGACAATATTAGCCATTTTATTCATTATGGGATGGAAAATAAAACAATCTCTTTTAGGGCTGCAAGTACATTTTCCTTTTGAATTTTGTTTCTTCTCCCTCTCTTTTACGATATTTGACGTTGGTTTTACCAGGGAAACAAAGCTCATGATAATGTGAAACATAAATTTCCTGAGCTAAATGGAGTCCATTAAGTGAAACACTGAATGCAAAGCTGTTAGATAAGGAATGGCAGGTTACCATAAATTAAGCAATAGCCGTTCAGGAGAGTGACAGTAGAATTTTAAAAATCTCAGTGACTCATTTATCAACAACTAAGAATATATCCTGTTTACAAAGATAAAACGTTAAATAAAGAATGTGAAAAAAAAATCCTTCATAAAATCCTTTCTATTTTAGACAATACATAAGAACACACTATAATCAGATAGCTGTTGAGACCATACTGCCTGCTGACAGTATGATTGTACAAGGCCCAGGAACTATGAATTTTTAAAATTTACTTTACATGAATTTAATCTATTTATAAATCATTCTGAAGGGCTTGGGCTATTGTAAGAAGTCAAGGAGAAAATTTTTGTGTGCTAATATTGAAAATATTGAAAATTCTTGTGTGCTAATATTGAAAATGAGAGTCTAATTCTCATTTATTGATGACAAAAAGGAATATATGAAAATGATAAATAGGCAGAGAAATGGATAACCGATTCACATTTTCTTTTATCCCACACATGGCATCTGTACCCTAAAAAGTATGTGCATTGAGAATATGAAGGGAGTGAAACATACATTTAAAGATATTCATGAGTTACAGTGGAAGGGAAATTCTTACACCCTTAATGATGATGTTGGTGATGAACTTCCCCATGAGACAGGTTTGCTTGTCCAAACAAAAATAACCCCAAAAAGGGAAACAAATTATAGGATTGGAAAAGGGGCTAAATAAAGACTACGTGTAAATAAATACTCTTTTCAAAATTCCTATTACAACTGATAACTAGCACTTCCTCCTATGTGAAGGACTGTAAATTCCTAAATAGCTAGAGCTATTGTTTCCATTATGTGACAATTATGGTTGAAAGCACTTCACCAGTACCCTAACCCAATTTTGCTCAATAGTTTTGGCACCTGACATCTATTTAATGAGCATAAGCTCATAGGTGAAATAAATATTTTAGGTAACTTTTTAAAGAGAGAGATTTACCCCAATTTTTATCTCACAAAAATAGAACATATTATGACTATAAATTAATAGCTATAACCATTTCTTATCATTGGCAGGCATTAAACTGACTGCAAACTCCCCAGTGGATCTCTGGTTAGGTGACATGTAGCTTGAACTATATAATCCAATCTCATATCCATCAGAATCTTTTCTTACTGTTTACTTCTACCAAATTAGAAAGTATCAACAGCTGTTAAGTTCCTGGATTTAATATTTCATAATTTTATCAGAGAATTTCAGATATTTCAGAAAGAATGAACTCAGATAAGTTAAAGAGAATTCTCACTAAATATCCATTGCTTAGAAAAGTTCATATCACACCAAAATCCAGAAAGTCAACTGTTTTAACATAGGAGAAAATGTCGTGGGACTGTATCATAGATTGTAAAATAATTCTTAATGTTATGTATTATCTCAATTGAGTCCCCCAAATAGCAGACCCTGAGAGAAGGATTAAGGACATGTCATCACTATGGGCCATAGAGAAACAATGGAAGGTGAGAGGCAAGTGATAAAGAAATTACAGGCCAACAAGGGGAGCATTAAACCAGATATTGCAGTGAGTGACTAAAGCTTAAAGTCTTCGAGAAAAATCTTGGAAATGGTATAAAATTCTTGCTTCAAAATTATATAAGGGCAAGGGAACTGGAGTAAGCACGTTGTAGATCTATCAGCCAATGATTGGTTAAGGGCTGCCTCCAAAGAAACATTAAATTCTAGGCAATTCCAACCAGGTGTGCTGACAGGCAAAGCATAGTCTGGCAACCCAGGGTGACATTCTGACCCTGATATAGACGTAGACCACCAGAAGTCAAGCTGATGGACACTGAAGCATAAGCAGACCTTACGGTACATTGGAGGAACACTGAGAGAGCGTTTACAGCATTTCTTTTTACCAGAAGAATTCCCATTACACATCAACATGACAGTATGTTTCTTATAAACATTTATAAAGTTCTTCTTACCTACAGATTTTTGTTACTATTTTTTAATTAATTTTATATTTCAACTATTCACTTGGAAGACACTGATCAACCTCTGTGATTTAAAGATAAATTATGCAAAGAAATGTTACACACAAGCAGAGTCTGAGGAAATGACCTGAAAATACATTAACAAAACATATTTCATTCTATTAACTGATTTTTATTTTACATTTTAGTATGTTTACAAAGGATCTAATTTCTTGTGCCACTGGTGAAAGGTATATGAGAGTTCTGTATATTTTTGCAATTTCTTTGGAAGTTTAAATTTAAATAGTTAATTTTTTTAATGTATAAGAAGACTGTTTTTTTATAATAATTTTTTATTATATTAGTTACCATACAGTACATCCCTAGTTTTTGATGTAATGTTCCATGATTCATTACTTGCGTATAACACCCAGTGCACCATGCAATATGTGCCCTCCTTAATACCTACCATCCGCCTATCCCAGTCCCCCACCCCCTCCCCTCTGAAGCCCTCAGTTTGTTCCCCAGAGTCCATAGTTTCTCATGGTTCATTCTCCTTTCTGTTTATCCCCCCTTCATTCTTCCCTTTCTTCTCCTACCGATCTTCCTATTTCTTATGTTCCATAAATGAGTGAAACCATATGATAATTGTCTTTCTCTGCTTGACTTAGTTCACTTAGCATCCAGCAATTGCACTACTGAGTATTTACCCCAAAGATAAAGAAGACTGTTTTGACAAGTGGGATAACAAAAGCAATAGATATCTAATGTGAATCTTACATAATTATCATAATATTTCATATATGTCATATAGATATGCCATTGTATAACTCCCTTTTAATCTCATAACTGACCCTTGATAGATTTTCAGGAAATGCCAACTATTTTTGTAAGTGTCAATGTGAAATACACTACCCTATAAATACATTACACAAGGCAGGCTGTGACACATCTTTAAGGTGAGAATGTAGTAGAAGAAATGAGATGCTCTGTATTTGCTACCTTTCTAGAACTTAAAACAAAACAAAGCAAAAATCTTGATGAACCAAAGATCAGATATGAACTATTTATAATAGCTGTTATTAACTACTTTCTTCCCTAATGACTGAAAAAGCAGATGTGATAATTAAATGACAGAAATGTCATAATTCATGCAGAAGGAATTATATCTTCATAGAACTACTTGTTAGTTAAGTAGAAATGAATCTGTTGTTCAGGGGACAATACAAAATCTCATTTGTATAGATCCTGTTAGCCTAGAAGAACCTCTTTTGGCTCAGACTGGTGTACTGTTGTCCCTAAATCTCATTCACTGTTGGTTACAGGATGCCATGGCCCAACTTCTCCTTCACCATCTGACTCTCAGGGGGGCATTCAAGGGAATGGACTGAAACATTCTGTGTTCTTACCAAATACAAGGCTTACAAATGTCTCAATTAAAAATCTCTCTCCTGTCATGCATCCCTGCATATATAAAAATGGCTAAAGCTTTAACTAATGAAACACCAAAAAAAAAAGAAAGAAAGAAAAAGAAAGAAAGAAGAAAGAAGAAAAGAAAGAAAGAAAGAAAGAAAGAAAGAAAGAAAGAAAGAAAGAAAAAGGAAGGAAGGAAGAAAGAAAAACTAAAGTAACAACACTTCTAACTTCAAAATATAATAAAGATCCTTCATGACATTAAAATGATCTCTAAACTATTTTCCCTTGTGAATCACCATAGGATGAAGAGATGTCATATAGATATGTATGAGAATGAAATGTTATGGTAGGTGACCTATAATTTATATATTGCTTGAAAATTTAAGGACACATGATTAAATCTATTTATATAATTTACAATATAATAAATAAAAAAGAAATTCCCTAACATTTCCTTATTTAATATAGACATGTCAATGTGTTTATATGCTGAATTATGTAATCAGGCTCTGGCAAGCTATATATCAGTCTTTGGCTAGTGCTCTTATTTTTATTCTGTCACAATACATTTTCTAAATAAGGCATTATGTTTATAGTAGTTGAATATATGAGTCAATAAATAGCTCTTGAAGGAGATGGAATGCCAAAACAGAGTAGACATGTTTGATAACCACCAAACCATGTTTGTAGTACATATCAATATGATGGACATTATTACCACTAGTCTAAATTTTCACACAATAAAGGAATCAACAACTCAATGTAGTCTCTGCCAAAGTTGTACTCTTTTCAATCAGTTTGATATTTTGTTAATGAATAAAATAAGTAAAGCATGTTATAGCAAAGCTCAATATAAAACTATTCCCTATTGCAAATTGAGATTAGGGAATCAATTCTTTATGTAATATCTGATGTTAGAAAATTTTCCTTATTTTAATAGGTGTACCTGTCACATTATGCAGCCTTTCCTTTTGATTTCTCTTGTCATGTTTCAAAATTTCACTTGTGAACGTTTGAGCAACAATTCATGCCTTAAAAACAGGTTAGTATTTTTATTGTTGTAAGTCATCAAATGTACAGAAACCACTACAGTGTATATACTGAGAAACCAAAATGAGTTGTTCGTTAGCTTACTGAGGGATCTTGATTGTAAATATGAATTACGTAAGAAAGAAGCTATCTAAAGCATTTATAGCTACAGACATTAAAGGGCAGCTTCACCTGTTAGAGTCTGAAACCCTCGCAGAAAATCAGTGTTCAGTTTCAACTTTTTCTTTTAAAGAACTAACCTTCCAGTTTAGAGACAGAAATATACTCTGTATGTTTCACTCTTCCTTTTATGGAACTATTTTTAAAGAAAATTTTGTTTAAACCTAAAGGAAAATGAAAAAGATGCAGAAGGACATTCTCAGGTTAATGCTATTAAGTGGTATTAAATAAGAATGTTTTGAACTATTTTATAATATTACTCTTCTGTGTTATGAGTGGAATATAAAATGTTTCTCATAAATCACTCTGATATAGGGAAAGCGCAAAAATGCAAATAATTGTGCCACTTACTAATCATGTTCAAGTAAGTCCTTTTAATTATATGAATCTCTGTATGCTTATCCGAAAAATAGAGATGTCAGTATCTACTTCGTTTCCATTACAGAAGTATTTTAAACTTCAAATAAAAACATGACTACTGAAAAACTTTGAAATTTAAACCCACTTATAAATGTAAGGAATATATTTAATATATTAATAAAATGAATATATTTAATTTAATATATTTAATTTATATTTAATTTAAATGTATTATGTAATTCTTATGTAACAGAAATTTGGTAAGACCCTTCTTATCACTCACTATTGGCTTGGCACTTGCTGTGTTATGTAAAGTACCAAGTACCACATCTTTCGAGTATGGAATCAGATCAATGTGAGTTCAATCTCTCTGTGACCAGCTGAGTCCTCTTCAACATTTACACCCTAGCTTAAAGCCATGGTTTCTTAATTTATAGAATGAAGATAATGTTATTTATCTCCTAAGTTTGTAAGTAAAAGTAATTATTGCTGTCGTTTGTATGTATTAGGTCTATGTCTTACAGCCTTGAAATCTGAAATCATAGCCCTGTTATGGATAAGAAACAGGTCAAAAACTAATTTAGCTGAGAAGGCATAGCTAGAAAGTGGGAGACATAAAGCTAAATCCCAGGTGTGTCTGACACCAGAGTCTCTTGCAATTCATTAGATTTGGCCATGGAAACTTTCTATGAACAAAAATTACAGAGAAGCTAAATGTATTTGGAATACGTTTTATGATGGAACAGCTCTGGCTGAAGGTGGTGCTTCTGCGGTTTATAGAAAAGCTGTTCACACAGCCTCACTCTCTCTACCTATGGCCCTTTCTGCCACAGTGGCAGTTAACAGGGCTCTGCATACCCCATGAGCCTATTAGAACGCCTGACAGCCACTATATTTTATCACAGTGTTTTATAACGACATGCAATGAACAGGCCAAAGGGACCACACTATAGAAAGTTCCCCTAATGTATACAATTTTGAAAATTACTCCCATAATCTGGAAAAAATTACCAGCTACTAAAGCAGCATCAGAAATCCCATGAACCACATTTGATTGAAAGGAGAATGTTATCCCATTCGTGGGTACCCCCGAGCTTCTGTGCAGTGAAAGAAGAGTCTGGAGAATAGAGCAACCTGTACGTTAGCTCTACAGACTGTGCTTTTTGTCTCCTAAAATGAATCTGAGTAACTTCTGGAGAGACTGATAGATGTAGATGTTATAAATACAGATGTATGGATTCCATGATACCTATCGCAGGTTAGTGATCATTATAAATATTGCTTCAGTAAGCTCATTTACCAAAGTAGATTTAGTGAATAGACAGTAGAAACCAAAATGGTAAGAAATGAAGTGCAGATCAATCCTGTGAATATGAGGACAAGGAGCACAGACTTTAGTGGCTGAGCCTGGTTCGAGCAGGCGGGAACAAGAGTTTGAAGGACAAATAGTTAAATGGTCTTTCTTTTCTTTTTGTCTTAATGTAACACATTGGAGTCTGTTTATTTTGAGACAAAGAATCAAACATGAGTGATAAAGTAGCTCCCCAGAAGGCAAAGGAAAGACCAGGATAAAATAAAACCAGGTGGATGGCTTAGATTTCAATAGTGGAGGGGCAAATACTCCTCCATCTCAGGGAAAACAGGAAATATCCATGAGATCAAGTGTAGATAAATTCATAATGGGAGATGATAGGAAATTCAGGAAGTTTGCGTCTAATTGTTTTTATTATTGTATTTTGAAGTAAGAAGCAAGATCATCTCTGGAAAATGGGGGAGGTGGGTAAAGGTGGTAAAGGGGACTTCAGGAGCTCAGTGAAGATTTTTATTAGCCACCAACGGGAATAATGAAGGTGCTGACTAGTGACCTATAATAGAATTTCCAAAAAGCATTGAAGTGACCGCTGATTTTGGGAACCATGAGTATATGTATAAAGATTTTATTTATTTATTTGAGAGAGAGCGTGAGAGAGAGATGAGTGCATGAGCAGGAGGCTGGGGTAGAAGGGAGGAGCCTGATGCGGGACTCAATCCCAGGACCCTGGGATCATGACCTGAGCTAAGGTAGATGCTTAATGACTGAGCCACTCAGGTGCCCTGGGGGAACCATGATTTCTAATGACTCTTAGTAATTTTTGTTAGTGATTTTTCTTCAGCAGCACTCAGGAGTGTGGGTATAGAAACAGAGAACATCAGAGGGTAACTAGACTTACTGTGGTGATTATTTCACAATGTATACAAATACTGAATCAATATGTTCTACACCTGAAACTAATGTTATATGTCAATTATACCTCAGACATAAAATAAATACAGAGAAACTGTACAAACTTATTCTTTCAGTGATTTTTTTTCTAAAATGGCAAAAAAAAAGTGGAACACGATTTTTTAAAAAGATTTTTAATATAAAGATGCCTCTAGGAAGCTCTTTGCACCCTGGGTTCAGCACAGAGTTTTTTCAGTGAATGGAAGTAATATCCATTATGTAGTGAATGTACTAAAGTGTTTAAAAGACTTGTAATAAAGATGTTTGTAACAGCAGAGTTTTCTTTCAGTGAATGGAAGTGATATACATTCTACAATGCATGTAGTGAAGTATTTTTTTTAAGATTTTATTTATTCATTTGACAGAGAAAGAGTTCGAGAGAGCACAAGCAGAGGGAACTGCAGAGGGAGAGGGAGAAGCGGAGGACCCCCCGCTGAGCAGGGAGCCCAATGTGGGCTGGATCTCAGAACCCTGGGATCATGACTCGAGCTGAAGCCAGACACTTAACCAACTGAGCCACCCAGGAGCCCTGTAGTGAATATTTAACAAGACTCGTAATAAAAATATTTTTTATAGGCTAAACAAACAAATAAACAAAAAACAGACAATGTCATTATGGGATTAATGTATTATTGGCTTTTCCTGCGTGGCTCCAGGAAAAGGCAAAGTGAACAGAGCAGTTGAACATACACGTAAGAAAGGATGTAAACACTGAAGAATCTTAGTTAAGGAAGGAGAAGAAATGAGGAAAAAGGACTCATTTCACGAATAGATAAAAAATAATAGAATAATAATGATGATATGAATAGTATAATTAATGTGAATAGCTAAGAATTACTTTGTAATCTTTGTGTGCCAGAAATTGTTCTTATTGTTCTTATTTAATCATAAAGTTGATGCCATTATTAACTCATTTTACAGATGAAATAACTCAAACACAAAGAATTAAGTAAGCAGCCCAAGAACACTCAAAGTGGTTAAAACAAGCTAAAGAGACTGAATGTCAAAAATGTCTTTGGAAATATGGTGAATTAGGAATCCATGAGTAAGAGGATGAAAAAATATGATGCCAATTGCCAGGTATAATGTTAGAGTCTAAAATTTCAAAATTAGAGCATTTCAATGAATAAGATGCACAAATAACCAAGAAATTGTGTTGGTAAAATGGAAAATGTTAATATATGAGAGGCTTAATAATTACTATTTTGAATCCTAAAATTACAATATAATTTGCAGTAACTGTTAGGAAAAAGATTGTTTTTTAAAATCTATCTCTTTTCCCTTACCTCTCAGTTCAAGCCAGATATTTGGGAGTTTTTTCCTCCATTTGTTTGGCTTTCTAATGGAGCTCTATATAAAAGACGTTATGAAGAAAACATTATCTGCATTTATCCTCACTGCAAGGAACGTGTGTGGAACATTCTTAGGTCTAATAAGAACAAAGTTAACAGTGGGAATATAAAGAAATTGTGAGTGGTAGGTGGAAAAAGGTATGTTCATATGAGCTAAAGCTCCTTGGAATTTACGAGTAAAAAGATAAGACACAAATTAAAGTCTTCAAAATGCAGGTCAATGACCAGGAGGCAGCTGTCAGTACTCAAGTAACATAATGAACAGTAGTTAAGACAAAGGGATGGAAGCAGCAATGAGGTACTGAGGATACGATCTACATCCAAGAATTCACTACACAGGGCCAGCACGCTGGGCAGCCCCAGGCAAGCAGCGCCCCCATAGAAGAACCAGAATTTGGTCAAGGCAGGGAAGTAGCGAAAATATTCTTCCAAAAAGTGAGGATGTGAGGCAATGTTGTTTAATGGCTGGATATGCTGTCTTCAGAGTACCCAGTGAAAGTGAAGATGGCATTGATAAATGTGAAATAGAGCTGAGTCGAAACACTTAATAGGAGAATCTCATCCAAATGTAGACATGATGATCTGTGCATTTATATGATTTTCCCCAAGAGTGGTTCTTGTCCAGTAGGAGTGAGAAAGAAGGCAGACAAGGAAAGAAAAAAAAAAAAAAAACAGATTTCACTTTGTGGAGGTGAGCAAGAATGACAGAAATGAAATATGTAAAATTAGCCATTCCAATGTTTATATTTTTAATAAAATGTTCTTTTGATTAGAATCACTGAAGCCTCTGAGTATTGATCGGATCACATCTAATTATTCCAAATACCCTCAAGCTGTAGGAATGCTGGAAATGAAGTCAGGACATCAGTTCGTAGGAGATACTAACTACTGCCCTAGCGCAGGAACTAGAGATTTGAAAGATACTAAACACTGTACGAAAAGAGACTAATCTGTGCACCAGAACAGTTGCCATGCATTCTTAAAAATGCCATGTATACTGTGATTAATCATGACAGTAATGATCAAATCTGTACTACACAATTGTTAGTATGAATTTAGTGATTTAGACAGACTCAATGAATGATGGAAAATTTCAGCCTGTCATATGTTTAAATGACAAAGTGCAAATCAATTTGTTAAACAAAAATCAACAACAGTGTCATTACTATTATGTGCTTAACACCTGAGTTGCCCACACACAGGTTTCTTTTCATTAAATGTTTCCTTTCATTACACAAGATTTATTATGTCATTGATATTTTCAAGGGTCACAATTAAGAATCAGATTTGGTTATACAATAAATGAATCCCTGGACACCTATATCTCATCCTGGCTATAAATGGTTGGCATAATTATAGAGCACAGAGTCACTCCTGATTTTTAATGATATTTATATGACTTGTCAGCTCTGTGATCATAGGCTCTGAAACCTCCCTAAATAATGCAGATAATATTAATATCTATTTCCTAGTAGGTATTATAATAAAATGATAAATGTAAAATGTCTAACACGGCATCTGGTACATTGTGAGCTCACAAAAACATGCTATTTGATATCATTATTAACGCTATTATTCTAGTTTACTATAGGTATGGCTACAGAAGCACCAGAAGAACAATGCAAGCCATGTGACAGGGCTCCTTGTGAACTCAATTTGATTTTAGATATTGTCAGATCGACATGAATGCCCTGGTTGAAAAAACTGGTTGAAAAAATTCATCAAGGCTCAGAAAAAAGCAATAAGGCCAGTATTTCAGAACACACTGACAGAAAATTCCAGGAGCTGTTTGAATATGATTTCATACTCTATCAGAGCAGCTTTCTTTTTTTCCTCCGTTAAAAATGCTGTTGGGGCTCTCTGACTACGTAATTTGAAAAAGTAAAGGCTTTATCCTTATTACTAAAAAATACAACAAAAATTGATCTTCTGTTTCTTTGTACAGTATACTACACTAAAATAATGAAGGGTTAGAGTAGATTTCAATAAAGGCAAAATTAGGCCTAGAGAAAAGATTTTTCATGGTAGGTAATAGAATCATCATTATTAGAGGTTATAAAGTCAAATAATATGATACGGATTCAAAAGCAGCTGCTTAATTAATTACTCTACACAAGCCATGTAATTGCAACCTAAGGCAATTTCATAAAGGGTGAAATTGTTAAAACTGAATATTAATTATACTATAAAATATTAGTATATCAGGAACTCTAGATAAATTGCATAAGTTGCATAATGATGAGAGAAATGAGAAAATATGTAAAGTATTATATCTATTTATTCTTATTTGATGCTTAGAGGATGATAGAAATACTCCCTCTAGAGAAAGAGTCAGTCACTGTTTCTTTTATTACTGTCTCCTAGAGTTTCCCCCCCTTCATTACTACAATCAGCAGAACAGAATGACTTCAAAAAAAAAAAAAAAAGATTTATTTATTTATTTACTTATTTATTTGAGAGAGAGCGTGTGAGAGAGCATGGGTGGGGCAGGGGCAAAGGACAATGGAGAGAGAGAATCCTCAAGCAGATTCCCAACTGAGCATGAAGCCTCATGCAGGATCCCAGGACCCCAAGAACATGACCTGAGCTGAAATCGAGAGTCAGCCGCTTAACCAAATAAGCTACCCAGTTGTCCCAAAACAGAATGACTCTTGAAGCTATTACCAAATAAATGTGTAAAATGAGCATTAGAGATTTGAAGGAGAGATTGGCAGAGAAAGTAAAATGGCTTTTTAGATCCAGAACATCAATTTTAGGGAATCCCCTTTCACGGAGTCCTTCAAAAATACATACATTTTAAATTTTATTCCTATGTGCCAATATTTTTCTAATTATGGGTGACAGAGTAATAAACAAGACAGAATTCTTGCTCTCATAAAGCTTCCTTTCTAGTGTGAAAGACTAAAAATAAATCAATGCATAGAAATATGTCAAAGGATGATTTTAGGATCTGATAATCCCCACTCTTACATAGACAGCTAGAAATAGAGCTGCATAGAGATGTAAATATAACTTTCATTTGAGGATGGAATATTCTTCATATATGACACTTATGGTTCAGAAAATCATGTAACACATATCAGATGAAAGGCACTTTAGATTCATGTCATTTGCTTTTATGATGAGGCATTCAATTTGTACAGGAACCTTCTACAAATTAAGAGTAGTTTTTCAAAAGAAAAGTTACTTACTAATATATAAATGTGTGTCCTAAAACCTACAGGTCCCTACTGTGTCTGTCCAATTAAAATGTGCTATGGGATCCATACAGCTTCCCAATCTAACTAGATATTTTTGGTTAAAGAGTGAAAAAGAGTGAAAGACAGGAATTGCGATGTAGTCTGAACAGCACATAAAGCCTTCTTTAACAAGGACCTAACTGGAAACAGGCAAACTTTGAGGTCAGTTGGTAAAAAGGTCCCAGAAATACACACAAAATACACACAAACACATTATATTCTGCATTCAAAATCCATAGGAAATCTACCAATATCCACCAAAAGGCATGCAACTCTCTGAGTGCTAGCAGATACAAGGAAAATTTACTTGATTTTCACATGATATTTCTTACATCATTTAAAAAGTCTGAGATTTGCTCTTCAGAGCCTGACAACATATCTCTAAGGTCTCCCAGATTTTTTTTAAAAGATTTTATTTATTTATTTGACAGAGAGAGAGAGAGCCAGTGAGAGAGGGAACACAAGCAGGGGGAGTGGGAGAGGAAGAAGCAGGCTCCCAGCGGAGGAGCCTGATGTGGGGCTGGATCCCAGAATGCCAGGATCACACCCTGAGCCTGAGGCAGCGACCTAATGACTGAGCCACCCAGGGGCCCCTAAAGTCTCCCAGATTTTAATCTCATGTTCTACCTATCAATGTATCTGATGGGCATGATCCTTTGAGTAGGACAAAATAATCATCTTACCTACAGACTAAATGGAAGCATGAAATCTGAGACTTTGGTAAACCTCTTAAATGAGAGAGAGAAAGTATACGCCTGTGCTGCCCAGGGCGGGCAAATTATTTTTGATACTTTGTATTTTTTAAATAGACAAACATCTTCCAGGTAAATTTTCCCTTCCTTTCCCCTTTGTTTGGAAAGGAAAATTTGTTTCTTCTTGCCTGGAAAACTCTTTGTCTCTCCTTCAATTCTGAATGATAGCATTGCTGAGTAGAACATTCTTGGCTACAAGTTTTGGCTTGCTTGCTTGTCTGTTTTTATTTCAGTGCTTTGAATGTATTGTGCTACTCCCTTTTGGATTACAAAGTTTCTGCTAAAAAAAATCTGATAATTTTACGAGAGTTCTCTTCTACATGAGAAGCGGTTATTTCTTGCTGCTTTTAAGATTCTCTCCTTGTCTTTAACGTTTGCTATTTTAATCATAATGTGTCTTGGTATGAGGTTCATTAGGTTCATCATATTTGGAACTCTCTGGGCTTCCTGGATCTGGATACCTGTTTGCTTACCTCAGTTAGGCGTTTTTAGCCATTGTTTCTTCAAATAAGACTTCTTCTCCTTTCTCCCTTGTCTGGGAGCCCTATCATGTGAATGTTAGTCCATCTGATGTTGTCTTGGAGGTCCCTTAAGCTATCATCATTTTTTTGCATTTTTTTTTTTTTCTGCTTTGATTGGGTGAGTTCTACTACCTCATAGTCGAGTTCACTGATCCTTTCTTCTTCACCTAATCTGCTACTGAACTACTCTCATGAATTTTTCAGTTCAATTATTGCATTCTTCACTCCATGAGTTATATTTGGTACTTTCTTATATTTTCCATCTCTTCTTTCAAGTTCTCGTTGTATTAATCCATTCTTCTTTCCAGTTCAGTAAGCATATTTATGACCTTTACTTTGAACTTTTTATCAAGTAAATCACTTATCTCCATTAACTAAGCTTTTTTCCCCCCTAATTTTTATCTTGCTCTTTTATTTGGAGCATATTTCTGAATTTCTTCATTTGCTTGACTGTCTCTGCTGGTTTATTTATTTATTTTTTCAGATTTATTTATTTATTTTACAGACAGAGCATGTGAGTGAGCATGGGGGTGGAGGGGGAGGGGCAGAGGCAGACATAAAACCCAGAAACTTAAGCAGACTCTGTGCTGAGTGTGGAGCCTGACTTGGACCTCAGTCTCATGACCCTGAGATCACAACCTGAGCCGAAACCAAGAGTCAGATGTTTAACTGACTGTGCCACCCAAGTGTCCTTAGTTTCTTTAGTAGATGAAAAAACCACCTCCCCCATTCTTGAGGGAATGGCTTCCTTTAGGAGATAAGCATTTTTTAAAAATCCTGTTCCAGTTCTTTGTTATCTCTCAAAACTCTATGCTTGTCCAAGCAGCCTATTATATTTTTAATAACTCCCAACAGTTAAGGATGTGCAATGACCTTTCAGGGTCCCTAAGAGGAGGATCTCAACACCTAGGTTCAAGCTGATTGGAAGCCAGACCCTTAGATAGAACCTTTCAAAAGTATGCAAAATACAGAACCTCCTCGGACCTCAAGCATAAACTCTGCTGGCCACCAGAGCCAGGCGATCTGGTGATGCCTCCTGTGGGTCAGTTGCAAAAATTGGGCTCCAGACAAGTGTATAAGCTCCTCTCTGGGAGATACTGGTGAGCTGGAGTAAAGCAGAGAGAGCACCAAGATGTCATCTATAGCCTATGTTCCTTGAGAGCAACTCCACAGGCCACTAGATGTGTGTCGAACCTGAAGCCTACCCCCCCAGGCCAGAGCTCTGGGAAAAGCAAAGAGGCCTCCTTTACCCATGAGGGGGTGGGCCTCAGTCTACTATCCGTGCAGTGCCCTGGGGGTGGTAGCCCATCAACAACTATTTCTCTGATTGCAATAATCCTGGGGAACCCAGGAATTTTGGCCCTCTATATCACCAAAGCTAGGAGATCAAAGGGAATCAATCCCCTGAGGAGCAGCAGCAAAAGTCAGAGCCCCAGATGTAAAACCCAGGACACAGACACATAAAGAGCTCCTCTCTAGGAAAGACTAGTGCTCTGGAATGCAGCAGAGGAGAGGTGAAGATAGCACCTGCCCTCTGAGGTCTCTGGAAAGGGTTACAGTCAACCCCTGAATGTGTGTTTAATTAGCAACTTGTACTTCAGGCTGCAGCCATGATGATTATCAGATAGACTCCTTTTACAAACCTCCTGAGTCAGTTGCCTCTTGCTGTCCCCTTAGAGTAGTATCCGTTTAAGAAATCTTTCTTTTGTGGGACATACAATTATGTTCCCACTGGCCACCAAACCAATGTAGAGGTGTCCCTGGCAGCAGTCACAAAAATTGGGGTGCCAGAGAGGGGTATAAGCTCCTTTCTGGATGACACCAATTAGGACAATCCCATGGCACCATGAACACAAGCTCCTCTAGCCTCCAAAACCAAGCAGGCAAGAGGCATCCCCTGGATGGCAGTAGCAAAATCTGGGGCAAGAAATGCATGTAAAAGCTCCCTTCTGGGAGATACTGGTGCTCTGCAGCACAGCAAAGGAAGAGCACAAAGATGTCAACTATCAGAGAAATCAAGTAAACAATCCCATTTATAATTGCATCAAAAAGAATAAAATACTTAGGAATTAATTTAACCAAGGAGGTAAAGGACTTGGACTCTGAAAGCTATAAGGTATTGATGAAAGAAACTGAAAATGACACAAATAAATGGAAAGATATTCTGTGCTTGGAAGAATCAATAATACTAAAATGGCATACTGCCCAAAGCAATGTACAGATTAATTGCAATCCCTATCAAAAACTCAACGGCATTTTTCACAGAAATAAAACAAATAATCCCAAAATTTGTATGGAACCACAAAAGACCCCCAAATAGCCAAAGCAATCATGAGAAAAAAGAACAAAGCTGGAGGCATTATGCTCCCTGATTTCAAACTGTATTACAAAGATATAGTTATCAAAACAATATGACATTGGCATAAAGAAAAGACACATAGATCAACAGAACAAAATAAATAGCCCAGAAATAAACCTACACTTAATGTCAATTAATCCATGACAAAAATGCCAAGAATATACAATGGGAAAAATAATCTCTTCAATAAATGGTGTTGGCAAAACTGGATATCTACATGCAAAATAATGAAACTCAATCATGATTTTACACCATACACAAAACTTTACTCAGAATGGATTAAAAACTTGAATGTAAGACCTGAAGCCATAAAACTCCAGGTCTTGATGATTATTTTTCAAATCTGACACCAAAGCAAAAGCAACGAAAGTGGAAATAAACAAGTGGGACTATATCAAACTAAAAAGCTTCTGCACAGCAAAGGAAACCATCAACAAACTGAAAGGTGACCTACTGAATGGAAGAAAGTATTTGCAAATCATATATCTAATAAGAGGCTAATATCCAAAACATATAAAGAACTCATACAAGTCAAAAGCAAAAAATAACCCCAAATAATCCAGTTAAAAGATCAGCATATCTCAATAGACATTTTTGAAAAGATGACATACAGATGGCCAACACATACATGAAAAGATGCTCAACATCATTAATCATCAGTGAAATCCAAATCAAAGTCATAATGAGATATCATCTCACACTTGTTAGAATAGCTATTATGAAAAAGACAAGAAAAAGTAAGTATCGGTGAGGATGTGGAGAAAAGAGAACTACTGGGCACTGTTGGTGGGAATGTCACTGATATAGCCACTATGGAAAACAGTATCGAGGTTTCTCAGAATATTAAAAAGAGAACTACCATATGATCCAGCAATTTCACTTCTGAGTGTTTACTAAAGAAAACAAAAACACTAATTCAAAAAGATTTATGTACCTCCATGTTCACTGCAGCATTACAGCAGCCAGGATATGGAAACAACCTAAATGTCCACCAATGGATGAATGGATTAAAAAACTGGGAGATATGTACACACACACACACACACACACACACACACACACACACACACACATATATATATACCATGGAATACTATTCAGGTATAAAAAAGAAGGAAATCTTGTCATTTGAGGGCATTATACTAAATGAAATAAGTCACATAGAAAGACAAATACCATGTGATCTCTCTCTCTTTTATATGTGGAACCTAAAAAAATAAAAATTAAAAATAAAAAACAACAAGAAGCTCATAGATACAGAGAACAGCTTGATGGCTGGTAGAGATAGAGGGTGGTGGGTGGGAAAGATGGGTGAAGGAGGTCAAATGTAGTATGAGAAAAAAATAATTAATAAATAAATAGCTATATAGCTGGTGAGATGTGCTGTTGATTAGTTATAAAGAGAACAGCAGTTGTAGTTACTAACTAAACAACATGAAGCTATATTGGGAATAAGACAAGCTTCCCCTAGAACTTCCGTCTCCAATATCGGTTTGAGCACAAGAATTAAGGTACCCCTTTCCCAGACACCTCTGCCCCCATTATCAAATGTCTAGAGACAGTAATAGAAATCATCTATGTATAATACCTCCAGCTTTGCCATCAGGATCTGCTCTGAATCTACTAAGACTAACTTAAATAGCCCCTTTAATCTGTTTATGATAGTATCAGAGGAATGCCCAGAGTTCTAAGTAATTTCTCATCTTCTGTTCACTAATGTCCCTCTGGCCCTTTATATTCCTACTGAGCCTCTTATCTGCAATTCCTAAAACCCTCCCACCCCTCTTCAATTTCTTAAATACTTCAGGTAGAACCCTGTTGAGGCCCATTACTTTACCCTTTCATAACTTCTAAAACACTTAAAATTAATGATACATCATCATCACCACCAAACTCTTTTCTAAATATTCCCTGTACTTTCTTGTTCTAAAGGAAATTTAATTCTTCCCCGAGGACTCTAATTTCTCTGCAGGAGTCACTGTATCTCTCTCATCACTCTCAGGCCTCCAC
>NW_024423675.1:15333783-15508441 GCF_017311325.1 Ursus maritimus
CAGGAATGGTAGGTGTCCTCCTTAATTCCCATTTATGCTTCCACACAATTCTCCCTCTTTTATCCCTAAATTCCCCAGTTTTAAATCTCATGTCACCAAACTGCTTCATATATATACCTTCATTATTGCTGTCATATATGTACCTCTTACATGTTAGTCCTGATTCTTCAATGATTTTCTCTCCTGCTCACCAACACTATATGGTACATGATTTCTGTTTAAATTGTTTGTTATTTCAAAACACACCTATATGGTCTTTCCAATGACCTTGACCTCTCAGGACCTTGAACCTCTTCTCCAAACTGGTCTGGTCTTTCTCTCTACTGCTCATTTCCATAGAAGTATCTTAGACTGTGGCATTGTCATGAACTGTAAACACTCCATAATCTTATTTCCAAATAACCAAACTCTAAGTCTGACATTAAGATGACCTCCAATTCATACATTCTATTATTTTTTCACTGACTCTCTTCCATTTGATGGTCTTTCTTCCCTTTCTACTAATCTTATATGATGCTATGGGCTAAACTGTGTCCCCCTCAAAATCTGTATTCTGAAGCCCAAACTTCCAGTACCTTAAAATATGGCTTTGGAGATGGGGCCTTAGAGAGGTAATTAAGATTAAATGAGATCATATGTGGGGCTCTAATACAACTTATCTGTTGTCTTCTAAAATGAGGAAATCTGGACACACACAGAGACACCAAGGGTGTGTGTGTACAGAAGAATAATCATATGGGGACACAGCAAAAAGGTGGCTATCTACAAGCCAAGGAGAGAGGCCTCAAGAGAAAGTTGCCAACACCTTGATCTTGGACTTCTAGCCTCCAGAACCCTGAAGACATAAATTTGTATCATTTAAGCCACGTGGTCTGTGGTATTTTAGTTATGGCAGCCCTAGCAAACTAAGACAGATTTTGGCAATGATAAGTAGAGTTCTGTTGATACAAATGCCTAAAGATATGCCAGTGACTTTGGCATGGCTAAAAGCTGAATGAATTTGAGTTGCAGGTTAAAAAAAGCCTAGGGACACCTAGGTGGCTCAGTTGGTTAAACATTCAACTCTGATTTCAGCTCAGGTCA
Organism: Ursus maritimus; assembly: GCF_017311325.1. NCBI lineage: Eukaryota > Metazoa > Chordata > Mammalia > Carnivora > Ursidae > Ursus > Ursus maritimus. The sequence continues at coordinate 15,334,867 of NW_024423675.1, forward strand.
TGATTTCACAGTTGTTGTATCAGCCTGTGTGGCCTCTGTGCTCAGCAGGGATTCTGCTTGAGATTCTCTCTCTCTCTCTCCCTCCTCCCCTTCCCCCACTCACCTACATGCACTCTCTCTTTCTCAAAATAAATATATAAAATTTTGTAAGAAAGGCCTCAGGAGACCCCAACCTGACAACACCTCAGTCTTGGACTCCTGGCCTCTAGAACTGTGGAGGGAAAAATTCCTATTGTTTAAGCCACCCAGTCTGTGGTATTTGGTTAAGGCAGCCCCAGCAGACTAATATATATGGTAATCCATTAAAAGTACTCTCTCTCATACATTTTCTTCCATATCCCCTACACTTTTTATTATATTTGCTTCGCAAAACCACAACTCTAGTTTCACCCAATGTCTGCCTATTCTACACATGTAACATACATCTGAGTAAGTCTGAAGGAAGGGAAAAAAACCTTCATATTAAAACCACATTGGTCTTGTTTTAAAATTAAAACCACAGATGTCAACTGGGCCCTTAATTGCATTGCAATTATTTTATACTTATACATTGATTTTTCTACTCTCTTGAGATTATTTCACATATTCTCTTATCTCAAAGTTCTAATACTTAAATATCCTCACTCCACAATTAAAACTTTTCTTCTTCTTTTACTAAGAATTTGAAACAATAGAACATAATTTCCACCATCTTCCTTCCCTATGTCTCCTCATCAGCCAGCATCTACACCTGAATATGCTAATTTCCTACCTGCTACCAAAGATCTCTGCTTGTATCAGAAGATAAGCCCTTCATTTATTTTTACTATTTTTATAATTCCATTGATTTTTTTCATCTTGGAATAGTAATTTTTACAGGAGTTTTAAGTTTCCAGAAAAATATGCAGAAATTACAGTCTTTATATACACTTTCACCATCTCCGCATATTTTGTCCTATTATTAACATCTTGCATTAGTACCCACTAATCCATTTGTTACAATTGATGACACGTGTCAACACATAATTATTAACTAAGGTCCATAGTTGACATTAGCATTCACTCTTTGTGTTGTTTAGTTCTATGGGTTTTGACAAATGCATAATGTCCTATATGCAGCATTATACATAATATCTTGTTTGCTTCTAAGTTTTGGCAAATATGAATAAAGCTGCTGTAAACATTCTTTGCAGATTTTTGTGTGTATATATGTTTATACTTCATTTGGGTAAAAATCTAGGAGTGAGATTGTTGATTTTATGGTAAACTTATGCTTAGCTTTGTAGAAACTGCCAGAGCATCTTCAAAAGTGGCTGTATCACTTGGTATTCCCACCAGCAAAGACTGAGAGTTCTTACCATTCAATATCCTCCCAATCATTAGGTTTGTCAGTGTTTTAGATTTTTGCTATTCTAGTAGGTGTGCAGTAATATCTCTGTTGATTTAATTTGCAATTCCCAATGACATATGATATTGAACATCTTTTCACATGCTTATTTGTTAACTGTATATCTTCTTTGGTGAGATGTCTGTTCTGATTTTTTATTCCTTCACTTTAAAATTAGATCTTATTTGGTTTCACCAACTCAACAACATTATCTCAAGATCTCCCACAATTCCTTTTTTTTTCTTTTTTGCTCTCTACATAATTACTTCCATCACCAAAAAAAAAGTAGTAGTATTTTTTCCATCTTAAAAAAACAACTTATCTGGTTCCACGTATCCCCTTATTTTGTCCAAACTTAACAGCAATCAAGGTTTTGTCCTATTGTTTCATTAAAGCTACTATTTAGAACTCCATGTACTGTGATACCTGGGTAGCTCAGTCAGTTAAGTGTCTGACTCTTGATTTCAGTTCAGGTCATGATCTCAGGGTTGTGTGATTGAACCCCATGTTGGGCTCCACACTCTGCACGCGGTCTGCTTGTCTCTCTCCCTCTGTTCCTCTCCCCACCCCTCTCTCTCTCGAATAAGTAAATGAATAAATAAAATATTTTAAAAAAGAAAACTCCATGTACTATATCAAATGGTTGATATCAAATTCTTGCCTTCTTGATCTATCAATATCATTTTACATAACATTTTCTCCCTGTTTATTAATTTTCTTCACTTGCTTCCAATAAATATGATAAATACAGGTCTACCTCATCAGTTGTCCCTTTTGTCTCTCTTTTGTAATTTTGCCAATCTGTTTTATGTTGGAATGCATCATGGCTCAGTTCTTGGATGCCATTTTTTTCCTCCATCTACATCACATTCTTTGGTTATCCTCATGTTATCCTCATCTTTCATTATCCTCATGTTATTGGATACCATCTATTTGCTGACGACTACCAAATTTACATATCTTGTCATATTCCCTCTCTGAAATTCCACTGTCATAAATATAACTGCCATTTTAATATAATTTCATGGATTTAATACATCTTTCAAAACTAGCATGCCTATCACTGATTACCTGATTTTTCCTCTCAAACTGCCCACCACAAAACAAACAAAAAAACCAAAAACTGACCACCACAGTCTTCACCTTGTAAGTAGAAGATAAATGCATCTTTTCAGATATTCAAGACAAAGACTTTGTATTGTCAGCCAAACAGAACTTCTGGGATTAAAAGGTGCACTAAAAACAATTAAATTAAATATTTAAAAATATTTTTGACCAAAATTATTTATATTGGTGAACCTATGCAATAATTATATTACAAACGTATTTTTAAAAACATTTTTTAAATAAAAATGACATGGATCTAAAAATATGACTGGGGATATCATAATGGAAAAATCCCATAGACTGTATAATTGCTCTTACAGTTTGAATATATAATGCCATAAATAAGTGTTTCCAGCTTCAATCTATAATGCCATATCCTGGTTCTGTACTACCATTAAGTGTATGGGGGAAGATAGCTTGTCTTTCCAGTTGACACACCGCTAAATATGATAAGAAACACATATAACTGATGTTTGTCTCTATCAGTATCTTGTCTTCTCTGTCAGAGAACCTGGGCTTCACCTGGATGCCAGGGGACAGGATAGGACTCTGCATCCATTGTATGGAGTGTGTTAAATGTGAAAGGAGAATACATTGTATATTTGGAAACCAAAAGAACAATTAATAATTAGCTTGCCTGTGTCCTCCTCATTCTCAGAATGTAGCTGAACTACAGTTTCCAGTCTCCATGCAGTTAGATATGACCACATGACTGAGTTCTGCTCAATGTAATGTATATAGAAATAATGTGTACTACTTGCAGGCCTGGCTTATAAAAACACTGCAAGATATATTCCAGAGGACTATGTTTTTTGAGGTCATGTGTTGAAAATAGTAGAACTACAACTTAGAAAGATCTTGGATATCTGACTTACAGATAGAAAGAGCCAGCCAACAGCCATAAATATCCATTTGGGACTACCATTCAGTGTGACCTTTTAAAGTTATACGGAAAATACTAATCTATGATGTTACATGTCAGGATAGTGCTGTTTACAGGGGAGTTAATGACTGGGAAAGACCCAACTGGGGCTTCTGTGGTGCTAGCAGTGGTTTGCTTCTTGATATATATACTACTTATCTTCAGTTGTTTAAATTCACTAAGCTATGATTTTCATGATTTGTGCATTTTTATGTATATTTCAACAGTATTTATTTAAAAGATTAGAAGTATTAGTATGAATTCACAGAGGTTTTTTTTGTTTTGTTTTTTTGGTTTTTTTTTAAGAGAGTGAGGGAGAAAGCGCACGAACAGGGAGAGGGGCTGAGGAGGAGAGAGGATGAGAGAGAATCTTAAGCAGACTCCATACCCAGAATGGAGCCCAATGCAGGGCTGGATCCCATGACCCTGAGATCCATGACCTGACCCAAAACCGAGAGTCAGACACTTAACCGAATGAACCACCCAGGCACCCCTGTATTTTATCTTTAAAAATAATTTCTCGGGGCGCATGGGTGGCTCAGTCATTAAGTGTCTGCCTTCGGCTCAGGGCATGATCCCAGAGTCCTGGGATCGAGCCCCGCATCAGGCTCCCTGCTCTGCTGCGAGCCTGCTTCTTCCTCTCCCACTCCCCCTGCTTGTGTTCCCTCTCTCACTGGCTGTCTTTCTCTCTGTTAAATAAATAAATAAAATCTTTTAAAAAATTTTTATTTTCTAAAAAAAAAAAATCATTTCCACCTCTCTCCATTGAGGAGATTTAAAAAAAATTATCAATAAAGAAGCAATGATAACCCCTAGATTCTACTAAATAGAATCAGAGTTCCTTGGAGAAACGGCTGATTTCAGATCTGGGCATTATATGTACCAGATAAACTTGGGGAAGTGTTTTCATATCAGATGGCAAGCAAGACAAAACAAACAGACAAACAAAAAACCTACTAACAGTCACATTAAAAGACTAAGAGATCAAATCAAAGGGGTTCCTACTGTCTAGAGACAGTAATATTTGAGCATCAGTAATAATACCTAGTAGGTTGAAACACATTAAGTACATGTAATATTTGTAGTTCATCATAATTCTAAAAACAAAGCAACCAATTGCAGGATTCAGGAAAAATAGCAATTTTTAAAACTAATAAATAAAAGAATCAAGTATTTATTAATATTTTCTTTTAAAAACTGTACAACTACATAGCCAAATAGGAGATGGGAGAAATTTCTCATTATAGAAATACTTCAGCTGATTTAAAAAAAGGAAATGATTGAATTAGAATACAAATATGTAGTGCCTAATAAAATAATACATCTAGACATTAAATGTCAACGACTTTTAGTATCACAAAGTGAGGGACCGTGAAGCATCATGTGGCTCCTGACAGAAGAGCACAAAACCTCCTGTGAAGTCCTCTTGCCCCACCTAGATTGAACAAGCCTAACAAATCTTTTAAAATTGAGTATCAATTTAATGAAAATAGACATAGAATAATATATTAAACTACATAATGCCGACTGAACCAAAAAAAACCTGTGCAAGACTCATCTATCAACTGCTACTACTTCTTACAAATTAATAGTGGAGACCTCTTTTCTTTAATAAAGTACAAAAACACAATGAAAGCTACAGTGGAGTCCATTAGATTTTTAAATGACTTAATAGAGAATTACTGTGTAATCAACCAATTACTGTATATTTATACCTTATTCCAATACTGAAATTTTAAATTAACTGTGCAAAATATTACATTTGAGAGACAACTGTCAATCTACACTTAATTATTTTTTAAGATTTTATTGATTTATTTGAGAGCGAGAGAGCATAAGCAGGGGGAGGGGCAGAGGGAGAGGGAGAAGCAGAACTGCTGAGCAGGGAGCCCGATAAGGCACTCGATCCCAGGACCCCAGAACCTTGGGATCATGACCTGAGCCAAAGGCAGACACTTGACCAACTGAGCCACTCAGGTGGCCCTTAATTTTTATAATAATAGGGAATTACTAGATGCAGTAATACTACCGGGTTTATGTTTTTAAGAAAATAGAATCCTGTCTTACAAAGGTACATGCTGAAATATTAGAAATAAAATGGTATAATCTTTGGCATACACTATAAAATTACATGGTTAGAGGAGATGTGAATGAATGGGTGACAATGAAATAATGTTTCTATTAGGCTTCTGTACACTACCCAATCTATCTTGTGGATGTTCCAAATTCTCCAAAATTAAGTCATAAGAAAAGTGTCATGATAATAGATATAACCTGATGCCATCTTACGTTTTTTTTTTTTTTAAATAGCCATACAGATATACACTTGAATATGCACAGAAAAAAGCATATATTAGACACTGACAACAATGGTCCTTTCTGGAGAAGAGGACCACTGGGGAAACTGCAAGAGACTTTAAATGAAATGTTTGGTTATTACATTATGATAACTTGTTTTGTTTTATAAAAAAAGAAACATCCCATGGTAAAAAATTCTATCTGTACTGCTGAAAGTCCAACAAAAATATATTGCAGAGGGTTTGTAAAAAATAGACTATACATCATATCTTCTAATACAACACAAACAAAAAATAAGAGAAAAAACAAAATAGGAACTTTGTCTTGGGTATCAGAATTTGTGATCATTTTAATTTTATTTCTCCTTTTTCTATATATTCCAATGTTCTTATATTATGAAAAATATTTTTAAACATCACTATATATTTACTTGATAAAAAAAAATTTCAAATGAATCTTTCCCTCAACTCCCCACAGTTGACTCTCCTAATGCTTATTATCCTACCTACTTCTCATTTGTCCATAGCACTTATTACCTTCTTATACACAAAGTCCTTATTTTTATATTATAGCTTCTTGTCTTTCTTTTCTGTTTTTCTTTATATATCCCTGAAAACTATGACCTGTACATACATGCTATATTTATGTTGTTGAATTAATAAAAAATATGTTGTCATTCTCCAGAACCTGTTTGTATTCTAAATTTAAAAAAAAAAATGGGGGTGTCTGGGTAGCTCAGTTGGTTAAGCATCTGCCTTCGGCTCCACAGGGGCCTGCTTCTCTTTCTCCCTCCGCCTGCCGCTTCTCCTGCTTGTGAGCTCTCTCTCTCTCTGTCAAATAAATTTAAAAAATCTTTTTAAAAAATTAAAATTAGGGGCACTTGGGTGACTCAGTCAGTTAAGCGTCTGCCTTTGGCTCGGGTCATGATCCCAGGGTCCTGGGACTCAACCCCCTGTCAAGCTCCCCGCTCACTGTGGAGTCTGCTTGTCCCTTTCCCTCTGCCTCTCCTCCCACTCGTGCTCTCTCTCTCTCTCATTCTCTCTCTCAAATAAATAAATTAATTAAATCTTTTCAAAAATATAATTAAATTTTAAGGAAACTTTAAAAATTAAAAAAAAACCATAATAACAGAGAATGTGATTAGATCACCACTGCTGCATCCTCAAATCTTTGATGATTTGCGCGATTTCTGGTTTTTTCTCAGACATGTATTATTACATTGGAATCAAGAAGTTGGAAGCCAAGGGAAGCCCCAGGGTTTTCAATCCACCTTAGCTTAATACCCCCTACTATAAAGGCAAGGGAGCCCAGGACCTGAGAAATAGCTGATGCTGTCCTGCTTTATTTCTCTATTTTATTTTGTTTTTAATTACTGTTTCTGTTCTTCACTTCGATTGCTCTGCTCTGAATTCCAGTTACCTTCTTGGGTCCCTGACACCATGCTAGATTTAAAGGGCACTTCCCCCAGGAGTCTCAATGGCATTCCTTGAAACCCACAATTCTGAACAAGCTGTTTTCCTAAAACCAGCCTACACATGATGCCTCTACTTTTAAGTTAACAGATAATTCATGAAACCGTTAGGCCATGCCAGACCTCTTGCATGTCTCCTATATCAGTTCTGTAGAATAACCCTTTTGGACTTTTTCACTAGGTGTTTCCCTCCAGCACCATCAATACAGTCTAGTCATTTTTCTCATCCTCCATTCCAAATTGAACCTTCCCTTCCTTCCCTCCTTAAAAATCAGTGTTTTTTGAGACATGCTTCACATTAAAACCAAACCTCTACTCTCAGTTTAAATCCATTGTAGCCACCCCCCATAAAAAACAAAACAAAACACCCCTTGAAACCAACTACAATTAATTAATATATATTAATATAAATTATATGTTAATAAAATATTATTAAATAATGAAATTATTGTTATAATAAAATATAGATATAAAATAATAATTAATTAATATATATTAACTAATTAATATATATTGTTTATACTTGGAAATACTCTTTTCAATTGGTGGGGGCTGGATGTAGGACATTGTTTCTCAGATGCCTATGACTTTCTCTTCCCTAGCTGTAACCATATAAAATTATTGTTAGGATATTCCTGACTCTTGAATGAGGTATTCGGGTGGTATGGGACAAGTAAACATGACTATAATTAATCTCCGGCATGACTATGTTACCTGGAGTTACAGGATCTTCTATATCCAAGAAGCTGCTGTTTTTCATACAATTGACTCAAGTTGCAGAGTTCACAAAAAGAGCTAAACATAAAGAGAATTAATTACTGATGAGATATTTTGTACAAGTCCCAAGAGAAGTCATTATTTTTAGGAAAAACTTTTCAATATTTGTACTATAACTTATCAATATAATTGATTTTACAGACAAGTTAATACATATATCATATATATAGTAAATAGCATAAATTCATTGTAAGATTGGTTTTTCACTTGTGCATGTTATTTAAGTTCCAGAAATACTAAAGAATAGATAGTTGTAGATAAACCTCTATAGGTCTCAAGATATTGCAGATAGAAATCTAACTAATTTTTACATATTTAAACATTAAAATATTGATTTAAAAACCATTTGGAACCATGAAATGTTACAAGTACAATACTTCAATGGTATTAACAAATGTGGTTTAAATTCATTACTAATACTTAGTATTACCAGTGTTCACAGAGTCCAGACCTACTCCTGCAGTCAGATTTGCCTCAGAAAAGGATGATTTTTCTTTTATTGACAGTACCACTGTCTTGTTTAGAATTATTTTCAGTCAGTATAGAACATATTCACTAGAAGTATGAATACTAGGTCAGAGTACTGCAGTGGCATGTCTTTTCAGTAGCATGTTCTCCTTAATGGCCATAGTCGCTCTTAGCACATAGCTTCAGATTTTGTAATTTCCTAAGAGGTAATATTAATATGATTTTTACCAACAGATTTCAATAACTAATAAGAGATTTTAATAGACAAATTTCAAAATGTAAATAAGAGTCAGCCCCATGTATTGAATACCTCTGAGAACACCTAGAGGTACAAGAATTAACATATAGCCTCTGTCTTCTATTATATACATCGGCAGGGAAGACAAACACATGCACTTACAGCAGCATAAAATATACAACTTATTATCATGTACACTGAATACAAACAATGGTCAGAGAGAGTCAGGGCAAAAGATTTAAACACTCTGTGCTCCTGTTAACACAGGCTTTATCCTACAAATCTATTTTGATCAGCAAAGGAAAACCTCTCCTAATGGCAGAACCACTGATGCATAAATATTTGGTAGTCATACTTGTTGGTTCCTAAATTGGTCCAGTACACAAAAGGGCAAACACAGGCAGAAGAAAGACGCAGACCACTCCAGATTGGCAGGAGGCAGGTTTAATAAGCAAGAGAATTTACTTACAAGGCTTATCTCATGCAGTCACAAGAAGAGTAGATCTCGAAACCTGTCCACCAGAATCGTAAAAGTTTATACAGAGGTCTTAACTGGATTTAGCAGTGTATTCAGTCCAGATGGTCTCAACAACACATTGCTCTATCAAGGCTGTGTCCTTGAAAATGCTCCCCCTGTGGGAATGGTCGGCAGAGCATACATTCCAAGGATAGGGACAGGGTGAGAAGTCTCTTGTTGCCAAGATCCAAACTGTATATCACCCAGTGGTCATGGCCTCACAATGACCTCCTCCAAGAGGTCCTCCTCCTCTGTAGGTCCATACAGATATGATTTCAGAACATTCACATGTCAAAACTCCTAAGGAAATAAAAAGGACAAGCAGATTTTTATAACACCGTAATAGAAAATGGCTAATAGAGAAAAAAATAAATGGATTAGTGATTTATTGTTCTGATGACTGCAGGGTAGGAAGAAGGATTTGAAATGGTTATACATGCAGATATAGATTTCATATTTTAACACAAATTTAGGCAAAACTAAAAGAAACTATATGTACCATGACATGTGCTAAAATCCATCCAGAACTAAAAACAAATACATGAAGAAACAAAATTTAGGAATTAAAAGTTAAGAATAGATTTGAACCAGACAGATCTTGTGCAAGAAACAGAGAAGAAAATATATTTGATAGGATTTATCCTAAAACTCATTATTGTTCACATTTTTTCTTTTCAAATACAAATTCCAAATAAGCCTCAAAAGTCGAGCTTTATATCCTGATTCTAAGTGCACTAGTCCTTCTTTTCCGTGGTTTCGCTTGCCATAGTTTCAGTTACCCACAGTCAAAATCTCAGAAACTGAGCTTCTGAGATGATCCTCCTGCTGACATACCATCAGAGAAGGTCAAGAGTAGCCTCACACGACTTCACAATGCCTCAGTCATTCACCTCATTTTATCTCATCCCATAACCATCGTATCACGGTTCATCATAAGAAGGGGGAGTACAGTACAGGATATTCTGAGACAGACAGGGACCATAGTCACAACATTATAATATATTGTTATAACTGTTCTATTTTTTATTAGTTATTGTAATTAATTGCTTACTGTGCTTCATTTATAGATTAAACTTTATCACAGGTATGTGTATACAGAAAAAAAACATGGTATAGGAGGCATCCACGGGGGGTCTTGGACCATATCTCCTGTGGATAAGTGGTGACTAGTATATTCTTTTAAACAAAACAAACAATTAATTTTTCAGCTTAGCAAAGCAAGTTATATATTTTAGCACAACAGGAATGTTGCCATTTTAACGAGATAGGAGACAAGTGGATTATTATCAATGCTTTAAGCTCCTACTTCAGAAGACTAAAGTGTGCTATAAAAGTTTCTGATCCAATTTTAGAAAATATTTCAAATCCACTGAGATTCTCCATTCTCCACATCTCTGGAACATGATTATTTGAGAACATCTGTACTTTCACAAGACTGCATGCTTCTGTGTTGAGACATAAAAACATAGGAAAATTGAGCAAACCAGTTCATGTGGTTCACATCAAGAAAACAAACAAGGGAAAAAATTTAGAGTGCTGGTTACTCAGTTGAAAGATACAAATTGTCAAAGAAGTTAAAATTTTGCAGCAATGTGGACACGACTGGAGGAGATAATGCTAAGTGAAATAAGTCAAACAGAGAAAGACAATTATCATATGGTTTCATTCATTTATGGAACATAAGAAATAGGAAGATTGGTAGAAGAAGGAAGGGAAGAATGAAGGGGGGGTAAACAGAAGGGGGAATGAACCATGAGAGACTGTGGACTCTGGGAAACAAACTGAGGGCTTCAGAGGGGAAGGGGGTGGGGGATTGGGATAGGCCAGTGATAGGTATTAAGGAGGGCATGTATTGCATGGAGCACTGGGTGTTATACGCAAACAATGAATCATGGAACATTGCATCAAAAACTGGGGATGTACTGTATGGTGACTAATATAACAAAATAAAAATTATAAAAAAAAAATAAAAGGGAATCTGATGATAAAAAAAAATTTTGCTGAGGGGCGCCTGGGTGGCACAGCGGTTAAGCGTCTGCCTTCGGCTCAGGGCGTGATCCCGGCGTTCTGGGATCGAGCCCCACATCAGGCTCCTTCGCTGTAAGCCTGCTTCTTCCTCTCCCACTCCCCCTGCTTGTGTTCCCTCTCTCGCTGGCTGTCTCTATCTCTATCGAATGAATAAATAAAATCTTAAAAAAAAAAAAATTTTGCTGAGAACTTATATTTAGCAGTCTCAACTAGATTTCTCCTTATAACATGTCACACAATTGTGGTTTTAAATAAAATCTACAATGTTAAGATTATACTCAAGACAACATGTATTGATTTTAGGTATAAAATATATATATCCTTATCATAAGCATTTTTTATAATAGAATATTTAAGAAATAAGAGAAAAATACTCTCGGCCATCTCAAATAATTATATTTTGGTGTATTAAGCAACAATTTATAGCCTTAAAAACCTCTGTAAAGAGGTGCTATAAAATATCCCTACTGTTTCCTCAGAACAATTTAACTGAAATACGAATTATAATTTTTCCTTATTTGAAATATTCCCCTTTGTTTTTCTTCTTTCTCATGCTTTGTATAAATTCTGTAACAAATAACTGCTTTGATTTGAAAAGAGACAATTCACTTCACTCATGCTATTTTTAGAGCACAGATATTAATTTATGATTTTATTGGTTTTGGTTTAAATAGTACCTAGGGGGCAAATTGCAAACTCAAGCAACCGAGATCTAAAAACTTCATAATGAACAGAAGGAAAGCAAAATTAAAATGTATGACAAAATAAAAAATGCTTCGGGGCACCTGGGTGGCTCAGTCAGTTAAGTGGCTGAGGCTCAGGTCATGATCTCAGGGTCCTGGGATCGAGGCCCATGTCAGGCTCCCTGCTCAGCCGGGGGTCTGTTTCTCCTTCTCCCTCTGACCTTCCTCCCTGCTTGTGCTCTCTCTCTCAAATAAAATCTTTAAAAAATGAATGAATGAATGAATGAATGAATGAATAAATAAAGCAAGCAAGCAAGCAAGCAAGCAAGCAAGCTTCAACAATCCTTTTGCACTTCACTTACCATGACAAGGTCTGGGCTGGTTCTGAGTTGTTCCTGAATTTGTCCCAATTCCAAGATGTGGTCATCTGTTCTCTATTTTTAACTTTCTAAATTTTAGTTTTTCCTTACATTTAAAAAGTGGGGAGGGAGGCTACATTTGACAGCAGGTTAGCATTGAGGTGGCATGCGTGTGAAGTAACAGAAATACAAGGGGAAAGAGTAGGAAGAAACAAAAAGCTATAATAGACTTCTCTGGAAAGTGTCCTTCTATGCCAACTCACCTCAGGATCTTCTGGAGTTGTAAAACTACCGCATAGTTAATATCCGTCTTGAAGCTCTTTAACTACACTATTCAATTACAACAGGGATGTATGTAGGATATTTTGGGCAAGTGTCCATTCGGGCTCACAGGTACAAACTTTGTGTGTGTGTGTGTGTGTGTGTGTGTGTGTGTGTGTGTACCCACATGTCTGTGTGTGTCTATATGTTCTGCATATTTGGGTATATGTATATATATATGTACGCATATATGTATTTACAGTGTTACTACAGTATTTCTACATCTCAACAACATTAAATCCTCAGTCACTTCTCTGATTATTTCCATCACCTTTCAGTAAATGACTTCTCTGAATCTTGCCACTTGTAGCCCTCTTAACAGGTGAACCATTTTTCTACCACAATCCATATATTAACGGTCCTGGAGTTGGTGCTAAGTGTCCTCTTTGCATTCCATTGTTGCTCTCAGATCATTCTCCCTTCTTTACTTTCGAAAGCAAATAATACTGAATTCCATGTCACTGGTCCATATTACTACACCTCAGTGGTTCTTTTCTTCTACACTCTCAGCTCATCCCCACTTATATTTTAGCTTCCTGCCTACTGTCAATTCCTCCAACACTGCTCCTGTATTAATTTTAGGTAATATAATTATACACAAAGATAATCATTACTTGAACACTTCTCTTCCAGTGATCTTGCCTTGCACACTGCCTCAGCTATTCTCTGCCATAGTCATGTCCTAGACCTTGCTATTACACAGTAATTTTCCTCCAATCTTAATTTCAAGCATCCCACATTGTTATCGAATGAACTATGCCACTCCTACCCCAAATTCATATCTTGAACTCCTAGCCCACAGTACCTCACAATATACCGTATTTGGAGAAAGAGCCTTTAAAAGGGGAATTAAGGTAAAATGAGGCCATATAGGTGGTCCTTAAAACCACTATGATGATGTCTTTACAAAAAGAGATTAGGACATAGACATTTGTGTTCTCAGACAAAAGACCATGTAAAAACAGAGGAAGAAGATGGCCATCTGCAGCCCTAGGAGAGAGGCCTCAGAATAAAACCAACCCTGTCAAAAATTTGATCTTGGACTTTTAAGCCACCAGAACTGTGAAATAAATTTTTATTGTTTAAGCCACCCAGTCTGGGGTATTTTTAAGGCAGCCCTAGCAAACTAACACACACAATATCTACAACCCCTATCTTTCCAACACATTTCTTTTATTATACAATCTCTAACAATTTTTCAACCCACTGTAACCTAGACCTATTGATCATACAGTCCTCATCTCCCTGATTTCCTTCTTGCCCTCTTTTCCCAACTTAAAATCCATGTTTAACTGTTTTTAGCTTTTTACTGAATTGTAACATGCACACTGGAATATACATGCCATATATATGCAGCCTGATGAATTATTAGGTGAACGTTCCCTGTAACATCCTGTAACGTGGTTAATCATTTGATCCTTTCTTGTCCTTCTCTTCCTTCATTGTATTACTGGCGTAAACACTGTCCTGGTTAAATCCAATTCTCCCTCTACTCTACATGTGCACCTGTAAAGGCAAATGAGTCCTGAAAAATATCTGCAGCCATGTGGGCCATTCTCACGTCGAATTCTAGAATGGCCTTGATGCTGATTATCTTGATCTACTTTCTCTTTAACTTTCTAGACCAGGGGTCAGCAAGCTTTTCCACGAAGACCAGATACTGAATATCTTATTCTTTATGAAATATATGGTCTTTGTCATAACTGCTCAACTAAAGCATAGGCATGGCTGTGTGCCAATATAACTTCATTTACCAAAAACAGGCAACATGGCCTGCAGTTTGCCCATCCCTGTTCTAGACTATTATGTACAATCTTCTCTTTTTTCCTCTAACAGGCAAAATGGCCCAGCCCATCCTGATTCTTAAATGATTACCTTGATTCTTAATCTGATTAGAAAATTGAATCAATCTTTAAAAAGAGTATTATCTCCCTCCATTAAGCCTAGACATTGCCAGCACCTAGACACGTGCTGTTTTCTCTATCATCACTGTACGTTAATTTCCCATACTCCTAAGGCCAATATTTTCAATTGTTCAATAGATCCTATATCTTATCATCTGCTAAAAACAATTCAAGCAATCTTTCTTTCTCCCAACTCATCTATTTTTTTCTGTCAATTGCAAAAACAAAAACAAAAAATTAAAAAAAAAAAACCAAAAAAACCCTTAACACCCACATCCCCTTCCTTTTTACATACTTTGACCAGGTTTTCTATATTCCCTGAATTCAATACCTCCTCTCTGTTTGCTCTTTAACAAATACTCTCAGCAGGCTTTTGCTCTCACCACTACCCTAAAACTGCCCTTACAAGGGTCACTGATACTATTCTCATTGCAAAATCCAATGATCAATTCTCATTTTGAATCTTTCAGTAGCATAGGGCATAATCGACCCCTTCATCCTCCCACACTGTTTCTTCACTTGTCTTTCAGTACACTTCACTCTTCTGTTGTGTTTTTTTTTTTTCTCCTATTGCTGCTCATTCTTAATCTCCTTTGTTGGTTAATTTTAGTGTGATGACATTCATAATATGGGAGGGCTCAGATATCAGTCCTTGACTTTTTTTCTCTTCTATCAGCCCTCACTCCAATGGTTTCTGGTTTTTACATACTATCCATATGATAACACTCCAAATTACTTTGATTTATAACCAAGCCTCTCCTTTCAACTTCAAAATCATATGTTGAACTACCTCCATAATAAAATTAGTCTACCTTTAAGTAGTATCAAAATATTGTACTATTATCCAATTTAACATGACTAAAGCTAAATCCCAGTGTTTGCTCTCACTCTGCTCTACCTACAATTAATGCAACTCCATTTGTCCGATTGCTTAGACCAAAATGTATTGTCATCCTTGCCTTCTTTTTTTCACATTCAACATAAAATCCATCTGAAAATTCCACTGATCTTCAAAATATCTACAGAATCCAAGTTCTTCTCCTGAACAACACTGCTAACACCTTGCTCCAATCCAATACAAGGTCTCTTCTGGATTTTTGTAAAACACTTTTTTTTTTTTTTAACATTAGTCTGACTTGACTGTATCTGTGAAGAGCCCTGTGAACTGGTGAATGTCTTAAATATATCCCATCTCTCATACCTGTTAGGGCATGCACCTTCCATGTTGTTCCTGTTCCTTGATGGCTTCCAAATCCAGATAACCCAAATCTTTTGTTCCCAAAGTAGTCCAGGTAAAACACGAGAGGAATAAATCCCCAGTAAATAGCAAATCAACCACCCTGGAGCCGCTGCAGCCTCTGAATGGCCTCCTTGCTCAACTTCAGCAGGGCCCAACCCGGAGGCGGCTGCGTAGTGAGGACCAACTACAGCACAGCACCAAGCTGGTGAAATCCCAGAAGGAAAGAAAGTGTGCACGCATCACATGGGGACTTTACCGCAGGAGTCCTAAGCCTTGTTCCAAAAGCCTTTTAATTAATCTCTGTGCTTCCACCTTTGGACCCATATACTCTACTCTCAGCCAGTCTAACAAAGTAATTATTTTAACATATAAAGAGATCATAGCATTCTTTTGTACAAAAACCCTGGCAAGGTCTGCAAGGGCCAATGTATTTACACTGACATGTGAGCACATTAACCAGCTCCCAGTTTCCTTACCAAAGCCAGCTTCTACCACTCTCCTTTCCTTTCACAGTACACTTGTGACACAAGACCTCCTTGAGTTTCTCTAACATATATTTATGTTCCAGTCTTAAGGATTTTTGTACTGGCTTCTTGCTCTGCTTGGAAATACCTTCCTTCAGGTGTCTGTTTATCTTGCTCCATCACTCCTTCAAGTTTATGCACATTTGACACTTTCTTTTGGTGGTCTATCCTGACTGCCCTAGTTAACATTCTAAAGTGGTACTTCTTACCTACCCCCTACTCTTTAGGTTTTTTGGGGTTTTTTTTTTTGGTTTTTTGGTTTTTTTTTTGTTTGTTTTTGTGGGTTTTGTTAACCCTTGTCTCTTTTTAACTTATTATATAAGTCAAAAATTTATTATATTCAGTGGCTGTCTAACCTGATTAGAATGCACGGATTTTTTAAATTTTACTTTAATTACCACAACAATTAAAACACTAGGTAGCACATGGACACAGTCAAAAATACATGTTTTACGTTGGAAACTGGCTAAGAAAAATAAATATTTGGGTGAATGAAAATGAGAAAAGAACAAATAGGAAAACTATCAATATATGAGTTTAATTTCTGAAGTCTTCAATTGAAAAGTTAAAAAAAGTGCTCTGAAAAGAGTAAGAAGTCAAATTACATTTAACTTAATCACAGTTTTAATAATTTCATCAAAATATTTTGTTACCCCTTAAACAGGCTGCAGGTTTATTTCAGTGGAATAAGCAGAGATTTCTGGAAGCTTGAAAAATTTTAATTTTATCACCATACGCCATGGTATCAACTCAATTAATTTCTTAGTAATCAGGAGACTATCTCCAGAAGGATTTCACATAAATACAATTATTCTAGTTGCTTAATCTGTAGGTAAAAATATGTATTTACTCAAAATTTAATAGAGCGCCATTTTCATATTCTTGTCCAATAGCCATTCCTCTTCCTGCTATGCTTTTCCATCTCCTACCTCTGCTTCCACTCCTACAAACACATTAAAAGTTCAAAATCACAACTGTGCTTTATTCACATATACAACTACATATATATGTGTATATTAAATTGAAAATCATAGAGGCAGAAAACCTCAGGGGCATTTAATTTCAAGAACTTGATAGATCATGACATACAAAGTAAACCAGTTAATGATTTATCTTTACAGTGGTGATTTTTTTAAGAAAGCATTAGATTCATTCTATACATCTACTATAGTGTGTGTGTGTGTGTGTGTGTGTGTGTGTGTGTGTGTGTATGTATCAAGTCTTTTAAAAGAAATGTACCCTAGTTTCAAAGATGTATCAA
This sequence comes from Ursus maritimus, assembly GCF_017311325.1. Classification (NCBI taxonomy): domain Eukaryota; kingdom Metazoa; phylum Chordata; class Mammalia; order Carnivora; family Ursidae; genus Ursus; species Ursus maritimus. Next base: position 15,352,351 of record NW_024423675.1, read on the forward strand.
AATTAAGGTATTAGGAAATCTACATGTTTGCAGATACTCACATATTTGAGCTAGAGTAAAATAAACACAAATATTACCAGGATGTTTGATCAGATGTTTCACTTTGCAAGTACACATAGCTTTAATTGTTGTTATTTCCAACTCTGAATGAGTACTGCTTCTGATCCCAGTTACAATGTCCATGTGGACATGCAAAAATATAAATCAGTTATTAATTTCTATTTTTATGACCCAATACCAATTTAGCTAATAACATGAGTGGAATGTCTGGCCTCCTGAATATATGCTTTGAATTTCACTATTCAGCTTGAAGGTTTGAAGTCAGGTTTTTCAAATCTATCAGAGATTCGTCTGACAAATACTAGAAACTTAGGCTTGATATTCCAATACGTAGATATTAACTACATATATTTAGCATTTAGTAAGGAAGAATGGTCATTGATAGTACTATACTGTATGGTTATATTCACTTTAGTGAGTTCTCCTAATGTTTAAATAGAAAAAAAATTGTGTATTTTCACATCGTTTTGAAGAGATCTAGATAAAATCCAACCTCATTAGCTTTATTCCCTGTAGAGATATTCTTCAGAATGCTGAAAGAAATGTTGCTTTTACCTTTATTTTCTTAGCTATATCAATTTTGGCATTCAGGTCCATGTTAGGGCTTAGAATATAAATTGTATGCCTGTAAAATTTTCCATTTTGTTAATGTCTTTTATGTGGCAAATTCCTCTTGTTCCTTATTATGGTCTATGAGTATAATGAGTGGGTAACGATATCCAATATTCTGAATCATTTTATGTATATACACCATATGCATGCAAATTTGATTTGCCTAATACTCTGATCTTTAATTTGCATTTTCATAGAACTAGTTGAGTATTATGAGGTAAAATCATATTGACTGGTTTCAATATCTTAGAATGTTAAATCATCATTATATGGGAAATGTTCAAAGGCATTAATTATAAATGAATCATGAAAAATATTCTCAAGGCACACATCTTGAGTTATAATGTGATAATAGCTACATGTCCCAAAGATTTATTTTAGAGTTATGGTACATACCCAATGCTTTGATTAAAAAATTAAACTGAGTGATTTTAAAAGGAACGTATTCATTTTTTTCTTACTTGAAATACCAATGTGCATATGTTTATGTAATTCTAAGCTGGTACAAATTAGATACAAATGGCATAGGTATATAATGGCATAAAAAAATCTATAGACACCAAGTGCATACCAATATAAATACTTAAGATTTTTATTCAACAAAAATATATTGTAATGTTTACTGCCATAAACCTTGTCTGTAAAAATATTAATACAGTCTCCTAATCTGAATCATTAGACACCATCCATGTCCTCGCATGAGACTTTTGCCCTTTATCTTCTGGTTACAAACTGACAGTACTTTTAAACCAAAAGGCGGACTTGGTAATGGAGCTGAGCTAGAAGTATGTAAGCACCCTAGCACTAAACCGAAGTCTAGCTAAATATGCCCGGATTTCTGATTTGAGGAATATAAGCAAAAGAAACATGATAAACAAATATCCTGACACATAAAAGAGCATGGTGAGGGTGGAGGTATATGTGTGATTGGTTTTATTTTATCAGCCTTTCTCAATCCTACCTGGTTACTCAAAAAATTAAACACAGAATTGCTACATGACCTAGCAAATCCACTTAAGGCTGAATACCCAAAAGAATTGAAAGTAGGTACTCAAAGAAATTATTTGTACATCCATGTTCACAACAGCATTATTCACAATAGCAGAAGCTGGGAAGCAACTCAGGCATCCACAAACAGATGAATAAACAAAATGTGATCTATACATACGATCATGTATTATTGAGTCTTAAATGGGATGGGAATCCTGCACATCCCACATGAATGAAGCTTGAAGACATTACACTTAGTGAAGTAAGCCATCATAAAAGGACAAATACCGTATTTTAGCCATTATATGAAGTACCCAGAGTAGTGAAATTCATAGAGAAACCATATGAAATGGTGATCACCAGGGGCTGAGGGGAGGGGAGAATCATGAATTATTGTCTAACGGATATGGAATTTCAGTTTTAGAAGATGAAGTTCTGGAGATGGATGGTGGTGATAGTGGTACAACAATGCAAATGCACTTAACGCCACTGAACTGTGTATTTAAAAATTGTTGAAATGGTAAATTTTATTTATGTATAATTTACCACCATTAATAAAAATAGAAAAATGAAAACTTTTTTTTTTGCTGTGAAGTAATACAATGACAGTAAATACCACTAAAACTTTTAATTAGATTGAACACTCAAAATTTAGAGAGATTGAGTTATAAACTAGTTCTTTTCAGAGTAAGTCTGAGGAGTTGGATACCTTACAGAGGCCCAACTGTTTCATCCCTGCATCCAACAAAGGCAAATGACTAAAAAGTGTCCTTGGCTTCCAGAAATGATTGCTTCTGTTACATAAAGTTCTATACCTGATCTTACTCTATAGTTGGAGCTTGAAGGAGGTAACATCACCTGCAATTTTTAGTAAATTTTGTCATTTTCCTTAGGAGCATACTCTATTGTTTTTGTTGTTATTGTTGTATTTGTTTATTTTCTCTTACTGAATCTACCTCACATACTCAAAATTAATGACTAAAAATTGTAGCGTTAGTATAAGTTTGTGATGATTATAACAATCATGATGTAGAAGTATGAATGGTAATGGAAAATACACCATTCCTCCAAGAAAGATTGTGTAAGGATACAGACCTACAATTGGCTACCACCCTCTGGCTGTAGTTAAGAGACCTAGCAGTTGGTATTACTACCTAGAAGTTCGCTTTCATAGTTGTACTTCCTTGCGGCTTGAAATGTTCAAGGACAGTAAGGGCAAATAAACTGTAGGCCTCCTATGGTAGGCAGAATTCCAAGATGTCCTGCCAACATTCCTCTCCTCTAGTTATTCAATTACACACCAATATACATCTGTGAAACGATTTTACTGACTAAACTAAGGCTTCAAACCTTAAAATAGAGCAATTATTCTGGATTATCCAGGTGGAACGAATCTACTCACTTGAACCCTTAAAGCAGAGAAACCTCTCTGAATGTGTGACACGGATGCAGGAGAAAAGGAAGTTAGTGAGATTCACAGAGTTAGGCCTCAAACCTCCATTGCTAGTTTGGAGGATGAAAGGGGCCACAGACTACAGCATGAAGACTTCCTCTGGAATCTGAGAACAACCTACTACTGACAACCAGTAAAGAAATGAGAACTCATTCCTAAAGTCACGAATTGCTGAATTTGGCTAACCAACTGAATGAGCTGGAAGCAGATTCATCCCCTGAGCCTCCAGAAAGGAACACAGGTCTCCAGACACCTTGAATTAGTTTTATAATACCTAGAGAAGAGGAACCAGTTAAGTGACAGGGACACAGACTTCTGACCTACTGAACTGTGATATAATAAATTTGTTGTGTTTTTTTTTTAAGCCACTACATTTGTTGGAATTTGTTACAACAGTAATAAATGCTGACACAGCTCTCAAGTAATTGCTTAAAGGAGAAAATGCTCCAAGGAAAATTTTCCTCATGTTGGCTTTAAACAGAATGGGAATATTGAGAACCTCTTAATGAATCTTCAAAAATTAAGATCCTTTTAATGAGTCTTCCTACTTCAAAAAGGAGAACAGACAGATAACCATATTTCATTGTTGTTGTTGTATGTTTGGGTACCTAAGAAAATATGTAAGTGCAAATAATTTATCTGAAAAGTATAAAATACAAAGATTCAAGGGCAGTGATTTGATAGGTGGAAGGTACTCTGGTAGGGAATTAGGGAAGTCCTAGAGTGAAGGAAATTCAGGCACCAAAGGGTGCAAATAAGGGTGCTATAAGAATAGCTGACTAGATATTAATCTAATGGGGAGACTGGGAAATGGAGTCAAACTCATAATGCAGAACTATTTCACCTCTGCGACACAGAGGTGTTAATTCCCAGGCACTTCTTCCTGTCCTAGGTGTGAGCAGAAATATCTTCGCATTCCAGAAAAAGCCTACAAGTCTAGATATGGAAGTATTGGTAGGTAGAGGCTGTCTATTCACACTAAAATGTTCATGCCTGATGAAAATGGGCAGGATATCAACATTTCTGCCTACCATGTGAACTGGATATAGCAATATGAGGCAATGCAAAACAAATTGTAATCCTTGTACAGAAACATCTGTCTTAGGCAAATATATATATTTTTTCCTTATAACAATTCTGGGAAGTCAGGGCATGAAGGCTTAGACCTCGCACCCATTTTTCTTTAACTTTACTGTAGAATGTTGAGAAATTGTTATTATCTTTACTTTGACTTGTAGCGTGCTAAATTCTATGGTGAATGGTAAGTCCATATTTTTTTGACCTATTTAACACAGGTGATCATTCTTTCGATTCTCTCCCAACATCTTTATCTCCATTTTCTCTATTGAATCGGTCCTCTTTTTCAGTCCTCTTGCTAGTTGAACTCCACCACTGCTCTGGTTCATAAATGTTAGAATACCCAAGGGTTCAGTTGTTGGAATTCTTTGATATCCTTGTTTACTTGATAGGCAATTTCAACCAGTCTCAGGTTATAAATGTCATCTATAGGTTGATAGGCCCCAAATTTCTATCTACACCCTGGATCTATCCTCAGAACTCCAGACTGGTTACTTGACATTTTCAGTTGGATACCTTAAAGGCACTTAAAATTGTATATAGATGAAAGTAAATCCTGATTTATCCTGCTTCACCAATAATGTCCTTCTCTTCATTTTTGTGGGCTGTTCTGGCTGAGAACTTTATAGATACCTCTTTTTTCTCATACCCCTTACCTCTAAACTTTGTTACCTGTTTGACTTCATCTCCTACTCTCTCATTTTCTCTCATCCCATGCCTTTCTTTTTCTTACATACACATGGAAGGATATAATCTCATAGTGTTTGCACTTATTCTCTGTCTGGAGCACCCTTCCCTTAAATCCTTAAATATCCCTACGATTTGCAACTTTAACTTCTTCATATCCTTGCTTTTACATCTTGACATCAGTGAAGCCTTTCTTAAACACACTACTCCTGTCCCTTCCCTCACCCGTCCTCCTCCCTAATTCCCTTCCCTGCTTTGTGTTTCTATTTTTTCTCTGAGAATATTTGTGTATGTGTATTTCATGTGAGTGTGTGTGTAATATGTGTGTGTGCGTGTGAGAGAGAGAGAGACAGAGAGAGAGGGAGGGAGGGAATAAATTTCACTAATTGATGAGAGGAAACACATATTAGGATATTAGGATTTTGGTTTCATTTTGGTCACTGCTCTATTTCCAGCATCTAGAATAGTGCCTCTCACTTAAATGCTCAATATATATTTTTTAATGAATTGCCAACTCATCATTTCTAGAAGGGGGTTAAAATCCATATTGTCTAAAGCTCAATGTGTGTGTCTGGTGGTGGAGTATCTTTGGGGGATAAGAAAGGAAGTGTTGCTTACCCAGTCTCTACCTCCACAGTAAAAATTTATTTATTAGAATCATTTATAAATTATTACTTAGAAGTTATGCCATCTTAATATATGTATAACAAGAATTGATTGCTCACTAGAAATGAGCCACTGCATACTGAGCGGGTACTGTCATGTCACACTCCTTCCATGCAAAACATTTCCAAAAGAAAAGATCACACCATCTTATCTATGACTACCTCTCCTTTATCACAACATTTTCCTTCTGCTCATTAAGCTCCAATCTCACTGTTCTTAAGGCCTTTCACACGGCATTTCCTCTCCCTAGAGCCCTCTTTGTACAGGTCCTCACAGGGCAACTTCCTCACTCTTTAGGTAGCTTAAATGGAAGTGCATTAGGTATATTCCTTCTAAATGCCCAATCTTGATATGAACATCCTTTTCATTGACTTTAGAACACTTATCACAACCTGGAATTTATCTTATTAATTCATTTTTTGTATCATCTTTTAGACTGTGAGGTTTTAAAGGGCAATGGCCCTTGTGCAAGAGAGTATCCTTAGTACTTAGCACATTACCTCCCATGGAGAAGGCATGTGACAAATAGTATAAACTAATTACTTAATTGCCAGTAAACACTCAAAATCACATTATGGGAAGATAAATTGTGTTCATATTGAGGTTTTATTTACCCCAGCATGTACTGTACATAGTAAGGGGATATATTTGAATCTTAGCTTGAGATGCAGAAAAATAGTAGAGTAGGCTGCATAATTTCAAAGTTCCCTTTGAATACTGTATATCTTGCTTTGTTAGATATTTAAAAAAAAAAAACAAAGAAAACTCTTAGATTTTAAATAAATGGTAGAAAGACTACATTTCACTTACATTTGAATTCAAATGTTACAAAATCTAGGTTTAGTAGCTTCTAAATTATTGGCCTAGTTTTGTCATTCTAGTACCAAAATTGAATTGTAACATACAAATTATTTTCCTACTTTTGAAATCTGTATTAGAACTGTATTTTCCTTCTCTACTAAAAATGGCTCATAATGAGCACATTCCATTTGCACTGTGGATGCAGTCAGTGATAACTGCTCTTTTTTCTTTTTAAAAGCTATATTAATTCTCTTGGAATAAAGCTTACGGTACAACTTAATATTGGAAAACCCCAGTAAGACAAAGTTCCTGTTCCATTTGCTACTATTAAAATCAGGGAAGAAAATTATTTTAAAACACGAATTCATCATTTAAGAATGGCAGGAGGAAATGGAGGTCAGCACCAACATATTTTTGGCTAACATTTGACAACCCTTAACAGCTAAAAAATATAACCTAAGATATTTCCTTTTGGAAGAATAACAGTTGGTCAAGATCATCTTTTTAAAGACTGTGAAAACAGAATTTAAAATACCTTTGGAAATAATTTAAGTATAATGCTTCTCATGCTCATATTGTCTTGACATGAACTGAATTTTTCAACTTCTACAAGCAAATTCTTTCCTGAATCCCCAACATTAAGAAGCACGATAATTGAGCTACTAAACAGAACAAAGCATGAAGCATTACTTTATGTATTTCTTTGCTGAAGACAGTATTTTATAAAAGAATAACGTATTATAATTAGAATTTTATAAACAAGTTGCAGTTCAGAATTTAATGTCTAGTCTATTCTGTCTCCAAAACTATAATTTTTAAAAAGAATATTTTGTTTTCCTCTATTTGTCCCAAACTACATAAAATTAAATGGAAAGTATTTGATCTGGGCATTTCAGTCTAGTTGTACTAGTCAACAGAGATAAAGTAACAAGTGCAATAGCCCAGTAACTACACAGTCCAGTGTCCTTAACCCTTTGAAATTTGCAAACACTTGTTTCTTTTCATATTATATATTGTTAATGTTTCAAACACTGAAACAGCGTTTCTCTTTCTTTTTGGATATTTGTTTTTAATTATACAACATGTGCTTCTGATTTAAAGAACAGACTGAAACATAAAAGAATATGTAAAATAGAAATAGTACATAAAATAGGAAATATATGATCAATTATTTTCCTTCACTGTCCCCGTACCAGAGAGCACTGAATTCAGACATGATATTAAGCTCAACTTCAGCTAAAAAAAAACAAAACTAAACTAAACTGCTTATATATTTAGCAGCTATTTTCATGGATACTTTTGAGTCTTTTATTGTAATATAAAGCACAAATAAAGAAAGCAAAAATATATAGAGATTAATAAACTATTAAAAATTTAATAATCTTAAAACCATGATCCAGGTCAATAAATGGAACTTCAGGAGCCATCCCAATAGCCCCTGCATTTTCCCATATTAATCATGGCTCCTCTCCCTCTAAAAGCATCTGCTATCCTGACTTTTATATCACTCCCCAGCTTTTCATTGTTTTTTTTTTAAGATTTAATTTATTTATTTGAGAGAGAGCAAGTGAGAGAAAGTGAGAGAGAGAACGTGCACATGAAAGGGGGTAGGGGCAGAGGGAGAGGAAGAAGCAGGATCCCCACCGAGCAGGTAGCTCGATAGAGGTCTCCATCTCAGGACCTGGATCATGACCTGAGCTGAAGGCAGACACAACCTACTGAGCCACCCAGGCACCCCACCCACTTTTTAAAATTTCGTATTACTTTTTTTAAAGATTTACTTATTTATTTGAGATTGAGAGAGAGAGAGCACAAGTGGAAGGGGTAGGGAGAGGGAGAGAGAGAATCTCAAGCAGAGCCCCCATGCAAGGCTCAATCTCACAACCCTGCAACCTGAGCCAGATGCTTAACCAACTGCGCCACCCAGGCACCCCGACTTTATATTACTTTTAAGTTTCTTTTAACCTACAGGTTTATCTCTCCTTCCCTATCTTTTCATTACAATAAATCTCTTGAAGAACCTGGGAAACTGAACCTGTTGATTTTTCACATTTCGCTATATTTCTTTGTCATCTCCAATTCCTACAAACTGGCAACAGGATCCAGATGCTTGTTCAGATTCAGGTTTGATACCCTTACCAAGATGATAGTGGTCATGTGTTCTTTCATCAAGAAGTACATAATTAGTATCTGTTTCACACTATGTTTGCTTAATTTACTTACTTATGGTGTTAACATCCACTATGTTCAACACCTAGATCCATTAAATCATCAGGGGTTCTAAAATGTTAATATTCAAATTCCATCACTTTGTTTTCATTAAATAGCTGGAATACATTTGCATGGAGATGTTTTCTCTAGTCTATTATTTGCTTATTAAAGGTATGGTTGATAGAAAAGTCAGGAGAAATGCTTGACTCTTTCCTTTAACTAGTTTTTTATATAATGACTCTATTACCCATCAGCCTGAGAAGGTTACCAATGATTAATCTTTTTGCAGTACTATTATGAAATCATGAATTTAAGTGCATTTGATGGGCTTGGGTTCATTGTCATTTCTACTTTTATTGTAGCCTCCTTTGACATAACCCTGTTAAGTCTCTGATAGTCCTTCCTACCTGTTATGTCAAATTATTCCTGCCCCAGGTCTGTAATCAGCCATTTTTCAGGAAGCTCCGGCTTTTCAATAAAAAAAAAAAAAAATTATTTCAAGTCTACCATATTGGCATTAGGGATGTTTATCAGGAATTGTTTCTAGAATTCTTCAATGGAAAAATTATAAATACTTTGTAAGATCATACTAACATCTCCAATTCAAATTCAAGACTAAAGGGTTTCAACAGAACCTCTTATATATTATAGCTGTATCTTCTTTCTTTTACACAGTGAATTCTAATTCTTAAGGGTGGGGGGCAATATTGAAATATTTAATAACTAGTTTATTTGCTGTACAACAGTCTCAGACTAACAAATTTAATGCTATCTCAACAATTATGATTACTAGAAATAGTTTTAAACTTATTTCTGCATGAATTATTCCCACTTTCTCCCCATTGTCAGATTGCACAGTCATTATCTGCTACAATCTTTCCTTTCAAAGGCTCATTTTGTTTGGTTTTACAAGTAATTATATATTTAACACTCTCCAGCACTAATAACATTGATATCTCTGTAGTCACTTTTGTTATCCAACTCTTGTTCTCCAGTAAATTCCACATAAAGAGCTCTTGAGAAAAATATTCAACATTTTGTGTATTAGTAAGCTTGCATGTCTTTTACACTTGAATAGTCAACTTTTTCAAATATAAAATCATTGCTTCACATTTTATTTTCAACATGTTATTTCATATTTTTCTGGGATAATGTGTTGCCACAAAAGGGTCTGATGATCTAATTTTATTTCCTTTGTAAGACACATACCCTTTGTGTCAGATGCTCAAAGTGTTTTGAGGTTTGGGTTTGGGTTTTGTTTTTTGGGGGGTTTTTTTGGTGGTTGTATTTTTTGTGTTGGTTGTTTTGGGTAGATATTCTCAAACATAAGCTGTATTCATTCAATATATATTTACAGATCTCTTTTTGTAATTTAAAAATGTTTTTCCTTCCTGTCTTTTTCTCTTAAGGCATTATTGTGTTGAGTTGCTTTTTCGGTTCTTCTCATTTAGTCTTCATGTGTAAAATGATTTTCTCTTTTATTTCAAATTATTTTATGAGTATGTCACATCATTCCTGAATGTTTTCCTACTTCTGATGTATTTTATTCATTCATATCTGGTATCATTTTCTTGATGTCTTTCAGTTTGTTTTGAAATTTGTTTTGAAATATTAGAGTTTTGATCTGCTTGAGGACATATATCTCACTGTGATGTCATTCTACTTTGTAATCTCTTTTTTCCTATGGAAATATTGGATTAGATTTGGCACTAATACTTCTTTGTCATTCATTTTAAAAAGGCGGTTGGTTCAGATAACTTTTACTACATCACAGAAACCACTTTTCTATTGTGTTTGTGTAGTATTTTAAAATATGGGATCTTGCTTTCTGAGTTCTCCTTGTTCTATTCTTCTTCCCCACTCTAATTCCTTCCAGTAGTTTCCCCTTAGTATAGAGGACCTTGTTTAGAAGGGACTCAGGGTAGATCACTTTTGAATATTCATTGAACATAGACTACTTCAGCCCCTTCGCTACTTAACATAGGCCCTTTTCTCCTCCACTATCAGAAGAAGCAACCCTCCATGTAGATATAGCCAGTATTCTCAAATTGTCTGTGTACTTTAATGAATAACTTTGGACTATTTTTAGAATCTCCTTTCTTTATGCCTATCAGTTATCCCTTTGTTTCCCTGTTTTCCATTTCCCTGTACCAATAAATGGTGTATTTGTGGCTATAGCTGCTGGTATTTTGAAGTTCATATGGATACCTCATCACTGATGTTTATATGAATGTTGTCCATTAGATTTTTGTTGTTTTGGTTTTTTGCTTGCTTGGTTTTTGTTTTGTTTGCTATCTAGTTGCTTCTTATGGTTTTCTGTGAGGATTTGGGAAGACCCAAAAACCACACTGCCACTGTTAACACTTATGTTTCAGCATCATTGCATTAAGTTTTTAAGTAGATGATTTTCAATTTAATTTGTTGATCTAAGGTGCAGCTCTCCTTAAATATCTACTTAATCTACTTTTTCACTCATTTTAAATAGTTGTAATTTTCTTTAGCCTAATGGAAACTGTTCAGCCCAAATCTAAATGAAATATTGGGATTTGAGCAAACACATAAAATACTCAAGAAGACATTCAGGCACAAGGTTCAGGAAGAAGCATGAAATCCTACACTTTTCCTACTTAATCTTAGTGAGTTTATAAAAGCAGCAATGCCTTTGCAACCAGTAGTTTCTTCCCCTAAAGGAGATTCATGGTAACAAAGTGATAACCTTTGCTTATCTTATTGCTCCAGGTAATGACAATCCGGCTCTTACTCTGAGTGTTTAGCAAACCTTTTCAATCCCAAAGAACAAAAGGGGAAAGAGGTTTGCAAATATCTCCTCACTATTCCTATTTTAGAAATATGTGATGATCCACAAGGATAAAGGACTGGACTCTGGTGCAAAAAAGAGTATGGTGTAAAGATGACCCTGGAAAATGAATCACTTTTCACTGAGTAAGATGGTCTCTAGGGTGGATGTCTTCCCTTCTTACTACTGGAGGAACTCTACACTAATTGGGCATCCCATGTGTTCAAAGGTCTTTCAGTGCTTTCCCAAAAAATCCTTATAAAAATCCTCACAAGCCAATTCAGAAAACCTTGTACCAAGCAGACTATTTATTCTCCTGCTGTAAGGTTGCTTTCATGCTTGTCTTAGAAGAAAGAAAGAAACACAGAGATAGGACCTTTCCCCTAAGACATATAGGTAAGGCATGTCCAGCAAAAATATACTAAACCAAGAACATGGTTCTCTGCCCCTCCATATGAACGTTAGAATCAATTTGTTGATATCAACCAAATAACTTGGTTGAATTTTAACTGGGATGTCATTGAGTCTACAGATTAGCTAGAAAAAAATGACATCTTGACAATATTAAGACTTCCTATCCATAAACATAGAGTATATCTCCATTTATTTAGTTCCTATTTATATTTTTTATTAGAGTTTTGACATTTTCCTCATAGATAGTGCACATATTTTGTTTGATTTATACATAAGTATTTCATATTGTGGAGTGGCAATATAAATGTTTTTAAATTTCAAATTCTACTTGTTTATTGCTGGTGTATCTGTATGCTACAACTTTGCCATAATTTGCTACAATTGTTCCAGAAGTTATTTTGCTGTTGATGTTTATTCTTTTGGATTTCTACCTAAATTTTCATGTCATCTGTCAACAAAGAGAGTTTTATGTCTTCCTTTCCAATCTGTTCACCTTGTATTTCCATGAGAGGAGACGTCCTTGCCTTGTTCCTGATCTTAGCAGGAAAGCTTCTAGTTTCTTAGCAATAAGTACTGTTAGTTAGAGGGTTTCTGCATACATTCTTTATCAAGTTGAGGAAGTTCTCTACTATTCCAAATTTGCTGAGAGTTTTTAATTATCAAAGAGTGTTGGATTTTGTCAAATGCTTTTTCTGAACCTATTGATGTGATCATGTGATTTTACTTCTTTAGTTTGTTGATATGACGTACTAAATTAATTGAATTTCAAATGCTGAACCAGATTTGCATACTTAGGATAAATCTCATTTGATCTAGTATAAAATCCTTCTTATACATTGTTGGATTTTTTTTTAAGATTTTTATTTATTTATTTGACAGAGAGAGACAGCCAGTGAGAGAGGGAACACAAGCAAGGGGAGTGGGAGAGGAAGAAGCAGGCTTCCAGCGGAGCAGGGAGCCCGATGCGGGGCTTGATCCCAGGACCCTGGCATCACGCCCTGAGCCGAAGGCAGACGCTTAACGACTAAGCCACCCAGGCGCCCCTATACATTGTTGGATTTTATATGCTAATATTTTGTTGACCTTTTTTGCATCTATGTTCATAAGCAATATCAATCTGTAGTTGTCTTTTCTTGTAATGTCTTTGGTGTGGGAGTTGGGATAACGATGGCCTCATGGAATGAGATAAGAAGTAGTCCCTCTGCCTTATCTTCTGAAAGAGATCGTGGAAAAATGGTATACTTATTTCTTTAAGTATTTGGTAGAATTTATCACTGAGGCTATCTAGTGTTGACACTTTTTGTTTTGGAAAGTTATTAATTATTGATTTAGTTTCTATTCAGAGTGCCTATTTCTTGAGTAAGTTTTGATAGACTGTATCTTTCAAGGAACTGGTCCATTTCATTTAGATTATCACATTTATGGACATAGAGTTGTTCATGGTATTTATTATTCTTCTAATGTCCATGATCTGTAGTGATATCCTCTCTTTCATTTCTGGTATTAGTAATTTGTGTTTTCCCTCTTTTTTTTTCTTAGTTAGCCTGTGTATTTAAAAAGATATAATCCAGGGGAGCCTGGGTGGCTCAGTTGCTTAAGCATCTGACTCTTGGTTTCAGCTCAGATCATGATCTCAAGGCCCTTCACTGGGCACAGTGTGGAGTCTGCTTATCCCTCTCCCTCTGCTCCTTCCCCTGCTCTTGCTCATGCTCTCTTTCCTCTAAAATAAATAAAATCTTAAAAAAAAAAAAAAAAAAAAAACCATATCCAACATCCTTGTTGGTGATATTTCATCACCCCTTCCTTCTCATTTACAAAAGAGGAGGAATAGGAAAGCCCTTTCCTTTCTTTATTAAGGGACTTACCCAAAAATATGGTCTACATTTATAAAGCACATACTTGAATCTATTTTTTTTTAATGCTGAATCAAGATGTCATTTACCACCATAAGACTTCCTTCCATGATTTGGGATTTTAGGTTTTTTAATCTAAGAAATTTAAAAATGGTTTTCTATGAACATATGAATTTAATCAATGGTTCATTCATTCATTCACTTAGTCGTAAACAATAATTGAGCAACCTGAGGCAGGCACTATGCTACTTTCTGGAATGCAGTAATCAATATACCATTACCAAGCAACCTATATAACTGTGAAGAAATATAGAATAAAATATACTCTATCACTTTACCACAGGCAACTTCAGTATCATAAAAAAATGCAGCTATTGTCCACTTTGCTGATGGAGGCATCAGAGTTAAACATTAAGTGAAAAATGATATCAATCTCATGATTTTTCCTAAGTAAGTAGTTGGTTTTTTTTTTTTCAGTTAATCAAATTTGACATTATTAATCCTTTAATTCAGAAACTGGGTCTAGTTATTTAAGGTGTAACTCTGCTTTGAATGCAGTCTGAACAAACTCTACTTGATGGAATGGTGGACGCTTTGACCAGATTTTGTCTTCTGTCTTGTCTCATATTCCCTCTCCCTCACTGCTACTCTCCAGAGATGGCATTGATTTTGTTCTTCAAATATACCACCTCATTTCCACTTCAGGGCCTGTGTTCTTCCTGTTCTCTCTGTCAGGAACTCTATTTTCCATGATATTTTCTTGACCATTTGGTTTCAAGTCAAAAAGTGTCCTAAGAATTTTCCCTTGAAAATCTTACCTAAAGCCCTCCCTAACTCTATCCCAATGTTAAACTTTAACACTTATTCCTACGTCAGATTTCTATTTATTTAATATTTTTACCTTTTTATCAAGTATTCTCAACAACATGAAAGCTCCATGAAGGCAGGTGTCAAATCCCTTCATCACTGTAACTGGCCTTAGAGCAGTTTCTGGCTCACAGCCGAAGTTTAATATATATTTCTTGCATGACTAAACTGCAGTGAGAGAGCAAAAAACCAGCACAGTGTGTAAAGCAAATAATTTTGATGTAGTCTCTTATTAATTTATATGTAATTTCTGATTAAGAGGGTTGCATCCCTCTTTTCTTTACATGCCTATTATTTTCTAACTGCGGTTTTATTTTATTTTTATTCTGTTAGTCTTTCTGGCCTTATTCTCACAGCTGTTACCTCAAAGTTTTATATAATTTATTTCTACTCTAAACACATTTATATTCATGTAATTTTTTATGTTGAACCTGTTACTCAAAAGCTGATAATTCCTCAAAGTATATTTTAATGAGTCACTCATATTAGCACTTCTTTATAATTTGTGCTATATTGTAAGTGGGGAAAATAATCTCTGTAGGAACATCTTGTTTTCCCAGAGTCAAGAAGACATTTAGGTTATCAACGTGGTTAATTATCTCCCTTAGAAGTTCACAAGGTTGGTCCAAGGAATAAGTACAGTTTGCCAATAGCTACTACTCCCATCCTTGTCTGCATTCCCATTCCCGTGCAATCTTGAGTCTCTAGGTGATTATTATTAAATGAATGCATATCAACTTACAACTTCCTAGTGACTTAAATACTTAGATACTAATATATACAATGTATATGTATTCACTGAAGTCCAGTTTGGTTAAAAGTGTTCTTCCTTCCGATCACAGCATCAGAATGGTGTTCTCAAAGGCTAAAGAAATTATATTAATTAATCACCTATTTTAACCTCCTATGTCTCCCCATTTAATTGATAATAAAACCTAAACTCCAAAAACCTAAAAGTCTCCATAAGCTAAACCAAGCTGGAAAGAGCCAGAAACACAAATCTATACTTTTCCTAGGCCCCCCAAACTTTTCTAAACTAGTATTGAGAATTTCTGAAACCGAAAAAGACAAAAACAAAACAAAACTAAAAATACAAAGAAAGAACAAAGAAGACTAAGTTTGGGAATTTATTTCAAACCTTGGCTAGGAATATTTTGAAAATACCGGTATAATGAAATGAACAGTGGGATGTGAGTCAATACATTTCAATTCTACTTCTGAAGAGGGCCGAATTTATTATCTGTATGACATTAGGCAAGTTACTTTATTTTTCTGGGGCCAAATTTGTTCATGTGTAAAATGAAAGTTTGTCTCTGGAGTACTTTCTAGCATTGCAATAGCTAAAAATGTATTATCATGGAAAATGATCTTTTGGAACTAAAGTATTCACACTAGGAAAGCCTTAGGGTGTCTACGGGCTCTGATGCTGTAGCAGCTGAAAAGAGTTTAGTAACAGCATTAAATGTGAGAACTGCCCATAAACTGCAAACAATATTAGGAAAGAATAACATCATGTGAAAAAATTTCAACAATGCCCTCTCTTTATGAGCAAATGAAATTAGTAGCCTTGAACAAAATGGATTTCTTCACCTTCCATAAGAAAGTGGACTGATGATATTACCTATATAGAAAAATAGAAATTTCAGATCTTTATACTTGTAAGATAAAATTCTTCCTGAGTTTTGATAAACGCATAGGTGAGCTACTATGCCAATGATCTTTACATCTCATATGTTTTAGTGGAACTCAAAGATGTAGAAAAATTGGAAATATCATAGGGAATAGGAAAACAACAAAATTACATTTATAATTTTGGGTCATATATAAAAATATGACCACGTAACCTAATTTTTAAATAATATTTCTTATCTTGCCACCCTAAAAATAAATGATTCAGATTAATTAAGAAAAACTGAGTTTGAGAGACATTTTTTTCATCATCCACGGAGAATTAAAACACTAAGATGCCATTACTGAGGGGGATCATAATTCTTAGGAGCAGGAACATTTTAAATAGTATTATTAGGTTATAGAAGAAATTTCTATTTATGGAAGGAATTGGAAGTCACTTTCCAATGGTAACAATTATTATTTTATTTTGGAAAATAAAGTTTGGCTATCTGATAAAGCAATTTCACACATTAAAAAGTAGGTTGAAGGAAAGACATGTGTACATTAGACTATTCCTGAATAATAAAGGATGGCAATAGATGGTAAAGAAACAGTAGGAGATGGCTCATAATGGAATAGAGAAACACAATTATCCTTTTTAAGTAAAGATGCTGATCAGAATATGACAAAGAAATGGAATCTGAAATTGGTCTGCAACATGAAGCTGTACCCCCAGCATGAGCTCATATTCCCAAAACATATTAATCATGCTTTAGCCATTTAAACAAAATTATCTGCTTCCCCCTTGTCACCTCCTCCCAAAATGCCTTGTTGGAAGTGTGGGCTCAAGCCCAAAATATAACTTGTAGCTGTTTGTTTGCTACTTTCCTTCATTATGTTGAAATTTGCCAAGGTCAACTTCATCTTGCCTGCTTTTGATCAATGATGGTAATTGTGAAACTATGCACACAGACAATGCCCAATAAATAGCTGATGATGATAATTTTCACTTGTTCTCTTATAACCTTGATTTTCTTGCTCTTTCTATGAGAAGATAAAAATGAGTTCAAGATCTCAAGCTGCTTAGAGACCACATTATATTTCAACTCTTCTTCCTACACTCTATATTTTACCAGATAGCTTACTTGTAAAATAGGTTACTTTTCTACACTATTTTATTAGCCTGATTCACTTTTCAGTTTCCCTGTCTCTTCTATTGTACAGCTTTAAAAAAAATTATTCTTTTAAGTTCTTTCTTTTCCACTAGTCATTAAATTTTACTTACTTGTGTATGAAAACTATAGTAATAAGATTAATATTCCAATAATTTGGCTTGAAGGGGGTTTAGTGTGTGTGTGTGTGTGTGTGTGTGTGTGTATGGGTATGTGAGTGAATGTGTTTTGCATACTCTAAAATAGATACATCTCACTCTGATGTAATTTGAAATAATTATTGAAAGAAAATCAAATGCAAGATCACTGCCTAATTGGTTCAGAAAGTCTAAGGAAAAAAATGACTAGGGTACTTTTACAGAGGTTGTTTATTGCTAGCAAACAGCAATCTTGATTTGCTCTTCTCAGCAACAGCAAAAAGGAAGAAAACACAGGGCCCTATATCAATTATTACAGAAGGAATTTTCAGTTTAAGAACCACCTAGTGGAAACAAGAATAATTTAATGTGAAGTCCGCAGAGTAGAAATATTTCTCATAAACAGTTATGAAAGTTACATTATGCTGATTGTATAAAACTGTAGAGAGGTTCTGTAGAGATAAACTTATACTTTCAATTATCCAATAACTTTACAGAATTCTGCCACTGTTCAGTGGAGTGCCACTCTTAAATTTTCATATGTAAATTCTTTGCTGAATATCTTGACAGCTCTATAACTTAACTACCTTTAATGCATTGATAAGAACAATAGTATACTGGAAATGAACCATGACCTTTGGGTAAAAGGGTGCATCCCTTTATCATATGTTCTTATACCCAGCTGACTTAAAACATGTCAATGTAAAAGGGATTTGGCAGTTGTTAAAATTCTGTTAACATATTCATAAAAAATAAGTGAATTATTATTCCATTTACTCCCAGAATGACTGTTCAATTCCCATAGGTACTGGGATTTCTTTTAACATTGTATAACATTGTAAGTATATACTTGACAGATTTCAGGAAATTAACTATAGTAAAGTAGTACTTTATTGAACAATGCAATGTAAAATTTCTTTTACAAAGAGTAACCTTGATCATTTTATATATTAGTACATATGAGTTTGAGAGTTTGGAATTTTAAGAATTCCTTTAGTTACTCCATTGTATATGTCAGAAATAAATGGTTTAAACTCATCACTGATTTGTGTGTGCATGTGTGTATTTGTGTATCTTTTGTCATGTTGGTTTCTACTGTTGAGTTTCTATGGAGATTTATATTAGAGTTAGCGCAATCTTTTTTTTTTTCTTTTCCTTTTTTCTTGTTTTAGTGTCACACCAACACAGTCCTAGTCAATCAAGATGAAATAGCTGGTAGAATAAATTCACTCAGTTAATACTGGCAAGCAAATGAATATGGTTTCCACTCCAAAGTTTGAGGTACTACATACTTAAAATGACAGCTCAAATGACACATTAAAAAATAATTTGTTCTTTGGATATGTATACTGAAAGGGCATTTTGTTTTCAAGATAATTTTTAAATAGCAAAAAGTGTTTCTTACAGAGAAATCAAAGAAGAGAGAAAAAGAAGTAAGAACAAAAGTCTGAATTTTTACCACACATCACTGAAAAACATATATGTATTGAAATTTTGTTTATAACATAGCATGTGTTTATAATTTTCATTTTAAAAGTATACTTGAGAACATCTCCATGCCAACAGATAAATTTCTGCAACAGAAATTTTTTTAAATAATTTTTTTTATGTTAGTTTCCATACAGTACATCCCTAGTTTTTGATGTAAAGTTCCATGATTCATTACTGGTGTATAACACCCAGTGCACCATGCAATACGTGCCCTCCTTAGTACCCATCATCAGCCTATCCCATTCCCCCACCCCCCTCCGAAGTCCTCAGTTTGTTTCCCAGAGTCCATAGTCTCTCATGGTTCATTCTCCCTCTGTTTACCCTCCCCTTTCTTCTTCCCTTTCTGCAACAGAACTTCTAATAGTTTTATAGCATTTTATTGTTTAACATCTCAGATATTTTAGTAGGTTCCTATCTTGATATAATTTTGAACTAACAGAAAAGCTGCGAGAATAGTGTAAGAAATTCCTTTACATCCTTTATCCATATTAGCAGCTGTTCAAATTTTTCTTTATTTCTCTCTCCTTCCTTCTTCTCTCTGTCCCTCTTTCCCTCTTCCCTACTATACATTAGCACATTTATATACATACAAATTATTACATTTTACTGAACTACCTGAGAATAAGTTAAGGAACCATACCCCTTTGTCGCTAAAAGTATTTAGTGTATTTTCTAAGAATAAACATATTGTCTTTCATAAACAAATACAGTTTTGAAAATCAAACAAATTTCAATAATATAAAATTATTGTATAAATCATAATCTATATTCAATGTCATCAGCTGTTCCAATCATTTTTTTTATGGCTATCTTTCCCTACAGCAGGATCAAATTCAGGACCAACTCAATTTAGTTGTCATGGTTTTTAGTTTCCTTTATTCTGGAACATGTTCTCAGCATTTTCTTGTTTCTTTTCATTAACACTTTTGAGAGTTAGGAACAGTGTATAGAATGTCCCTCAACTTTAATTTGCTTGTTTGCTTGTGATTAAATTTAGACTTTATATTGTTGGCAGGAATAATGCAGAAATGAGGTGTATTTCTATGTGCGTTTATAAGAAGGCACTTGATGTCATTTGTTCCAATATTGGTGATGTTAGATTTGATGACTTTTTTCTAGTGGTATCCTCCAGGTTTCTCCACTATAAAGTTGCCATTTTTAAATTTTCCATTTCTAATTAAAAAGTAATTTAGGAAGGGAGCTTGTAAATATCGAGTTCCTTAGAAAAATTTCATCCACGTGTTTTAGCATCCACACTTTCTGTATTTATTAGTTGGCATTCTACTGTAAGAAAACGCTTTCCGTATACTTCAATTTTATAACATTAAACATGCATTCCATGCTAGATTTTCTGGAAATAAACCTAGTATTTGTGATTTCATAAATATTTTATGCTAAATTCACATTCAAATTGAAATATAGTTGAAAAAGTATTAGAAAAAGATATCTATGCCCCAACATAAAAATGTACCATGAGTCTAAAAATGATCTCAGGCATAGCCTAAGTGAAAGTATCAATAAATTTAGCAATGACATTCCTTTATTCTTTTTCTAAATGATTCTTTGGGGAGCCTGGGTGGCTCAGTTGGTTAAACATCTGACTCTTTTTTTTAATGTTTTTTTTATTATATTATGTTAGTCACCATACAGTACATCCCTGGTTTCTGATGTAAAGTTCGATGATTCATTAGTTGCGTATAACACCCAGTGCACCATGCTATACGTGCCCTCCTTACTACCTACCACCAGTCTATCCCATTCCCCCACCACCCTCCCCTCTGAAGCCCTCAGTTTGTTTCTCATAGTCCATAGTCTCTCAAGGCATCTGACTCTTGATTTAGGCTGAGGTCGTGATATCGGGGTCGTGAGATTAAACCCCAGGTTAGGCCCCATTCTTTCTCTCTCCCTGTCTTTTTGCTCCCCCCCCAATCCTCCCTCTCTAAAAATAAATAAACAGCCAACCAACCAACCAAATAAATAAATAAATAAATAAATAAATAAATAAATAAATAAAATGGTTTTTTGACGTTAGGTAACAAAGTCTCTATTGTCCCCTTGCAGGTCTAAAATTCAGTAATATATAAAATTGAAGAGGGAAAAAAAGCCCTATAGTTTAAGAAGTATTTCTGTTTCATAGAAATTCTTAGATACATTATGAATGTTTAATAAATACTTTAATTAAAAAAAAACTTTTCCATTTCCCTGTTTATTTGTATCAATATGACTTATAGCCATGTTTTTTCTTTTTTTATACTTTATTTTATTTTAATTCCAGTATAGTTAACATGCAGTGTTATATTAGTTTGATTTGTAAGAGCTCTTCATATATTTAAAACAGTTATCACGCATTAAATTCCTATTTGTTTTTCATGTTTCAGACTTTCCTATTGTGTTTCACCAATCCATTTTCAATTCCTATGCCAGTAAGTATCAACTTTAATTCCCAAATTTGTATATTTTAATATTTGGATTAAAAGTCTTATTTAAAGTTGAAGCAAATAATAACCAAAGGGCATAAACAAAATTATGCTACCCTCTTAAGAGTTTCTAAGACTCAAACAAATGCAAATTTAAAACCTTCATTTTTTTTATGCTTCACTTAAAGCTAAATCATTCCACCAAAACCACCAGGTATATTTCAGCACAATAATTAAGAAGATAATCCATCTGCTTACTGAATGTGCTAAACAGGTATAACATCTAATACGGCAATATTAGAAATTTTAAAATTTTTATTTATTTATTTGAGAGATTGCGAGAGAGTGCATGCATGAATGCGGGGAGGGGCAGAGAGAGAGGGAGAAGCAGACTCGCCACTGAGCAGAGCACCCGATGCAGGACTCAATCCCAGTACCCTGGGATCATGACCAGGGCCAAAGGCAGAAATTTAACCAACTGAGCCACCCAGGTGCCCAGAATATTAAAAATTTTAAAGATGACATAGTGCTACATAAAGTTTTCTTACCCCAGGTCACTGTTGGGTCTAGAATCCACCCAGATTTCAGACCACATTTTGTTTGCAGGTCAAGCCCATTATGGGGAGAATATAGTACACAGAAGCTGACAGTCATCATTAGTGGATTTCAACTGAATCATGAAAAACACAAACAAAATGCATTCTGAATGATAGTCTCTAATTACTATTATTCACTGTCATCTACCCTGAGAGTTCATCTTTGGCAGGAATTGTAACACCCACCTATAAGCAAATTATAACCAAACACCTGACCATAATTCCTATGTCAAACATCTAGGTACAGATGGATGAAGCTGTTTAACAATTGACTGTGAAGGTATTCTCCATTGACAACAGCAGAATGTTTATCAGCCTCACAATTAGAACATCTGCTATTCTATTTACCAAATATTATTGTGGGTTTTTTTTAGATTTACTTATTTATTTATTTTAGAGAGAGAGTGAGAGCACCCAGGCATGGGAAGGGGGAGAGAGAGTGCAGAGCCCAGCTTGGGACTTGATCCCAGGACACTGAGATCATGAACCCGGCCGAAACCAAGAGTCAGATGCCTAACCGACTGAGCCACTCAGGTACCCCCAAAATATTCTTGAACTGAAGTAAAGCAGACTGTAACTCTTCTCTGGCCATTTTAACTGCTAAATTATCTAGCTCAGATGTACCAACACGGAGTATCTTAGAAATAAATCCCCTAATCCTCCCATTTGCTTATCATAGTGTTTATTTGTTCTTGTTGTTCAACAGCTGTTAGTTATGTCAGCAAAAGTTATTGTTTAATTTAGTGTTTTTAACATGTTTTTCTTTTGACATTCTATTCGTGCAGAAAAATCAATGTGGAGTTCAAATTTCACTTTGGCACTTACTTTGGCAAGAGATATATTTTCTCTGAGCCTCAAATTTGTTAAAAGAAAAATACAGATATATAAAGTTGTTGCGAAGATTAACTAAAGTAACACATGGCAGGTGCCTAGAATAGTGGCTGGCATATGCTGAGTGTACCAAAATGTTGGCATCTGGCACAGTTCTCATTTTATATGTATTATTTTGTTTTGAGGTGGGACAAAGCCAATTTTTTCTTCCAAAAAAAATAGTCATTGACCCATTCCAAACCCATTCCCTGCTGCCAAACAGAGCTCAAATAACTGAGAATTCCTAAAAAGGTCTCCAGAGCTCTTTAGTGGATAGTAGCTTGCCTGCAGTTTTTATTCTCTTGGCCTACAATGATTAAAAAAAAAAAAAAAATCAAAGTGGCAGAAAATACTAGGTCAACATTAGTTAGTTCTATTGATGTTTTTAAAAGACTGATTGTTAATTTCATTACATTTCATTAAAAGTAACAAAAACCATAAGAATGGAGTCGAACCAGGAGATGCTAGATAGTATATTCAGGAAAATAGGTAGAGAACCTATTTCCATCCAAATCTCAGCTTCCTTTAAAATATAGCTTGAACAAGAAACAAAGGATAGAAAAAGGGACAGAGATAAAAATATTTACCTACCTTGCTGGCAACTAAAGACACATCATAAGGGGTAAAATTTATGTGCTTTAGAAATTCTCTGCCTCCCACCAGACCGAACACAGGGCCCTCAACATGCAAGGTAGCTCAGTCTTATTACCTCTAGCATCTTACTGTCAGCTATTATTGGAGTCACCCAGGTGTGGACAAGGATTACTGAACTGTTGATAGAGCTCTGCCATTTAATTACTGTTTGCCCTCCACTTGTCTTTTTGGGAGCTGACAGTTAGACCAAGCAGTTGCTATCCATGGTCCATTAGAGCTCAAAATGCCCTAATTGTTGATTTACCTCCGTCACGGGTTATGGGAAATAGATAGGCTCTGGCTGAGGATGTACTTATTGATTGCTTTTGTGGGACTTTAAATTTTCATTTTTATTTAGACAATTAAAGGAGATAAGAGAGATTGGATTAATATTTTTCAGTAAGACTGCATACCTGCCCAGTTGATGTGGATATAATCGAATGCAAAAACAGATATGGTCCTGACTCTGAGGAGTTTACAGTTTTGTTGAGGAGAAACATGAGAATAAAATATTGAAAAAAGAAACTACAGCCCAGATATGTCCTTCAAAATAGCAGAACTTGGTGTGATGAAACTTTATAATGAAAATGTTATGTTCCCTTGTCACAGAGTAGATTTCCCTGAGGAGGACTTATTTGAGCTGGAATCTGAAGGATAAACCCAAGTTCAGTAGGTGAGGAGGGGATATACAGGGAATGTGTTACATGCAAAGACAGAACCACGTGTGAAAGGCCCTGTTACGGAAGGGAGCTTAACATCTCACAACGTGCTAAGAGAAAGAACACTGTGGCTTGGACTAGGGGTAGGTTAAGATGTGAGAAGAGAGGTCATCGGGCCAGGCTGTCATTCACAGTCATCCATGCATTTTCTCATCCGTACAATGAGCATATATAGAGCACTAAGTAGGCTGCTTTTTAAACAGTGGGACTACAGCAGTGGACAAAACCAAAAACTTCTCTGAGCAAGACAATGTCAGGAGATACAAACTACTTTTCAGAGAGTTGAATCAGGCTGAACTGATGGATACAACGAGTTTTTTTAGTAAAACTGAATGTTTGAGGAAAAAAAAAACACTTTCCTGAAGAAGTGATATTTAATGGGGGGGAAAGTAAGAAAGAGCTATTCATCGTGAGAACAAGGGGAAGAGCGTTTCATGCAGAGAAACAGCTTGCGAATGACCTTAGGAAAGTAACAAGCTTCAGTTACAAAGAACAGAGGAAAGACCAATGTGACTAAAGCATAATGAGCAAGAGAGAAAGTGAACTGATGTGACACTGGAGAAAGAGGCAGGAGCTAGATCACACAGGGATTTATAGACTGGGGTAAAGAACTTAGTTACATTCTCAAAGCGACAGAAAGCCTTTGAAGAGTGTGTGCTGAGTAGGAGTGGCAGTAGGAAGACGGAATAGAAAGGTGGATCACCTACTTTTATTTTTAGAATATCAGCCTGACTTCTGGATATAAAAGGAATCCTGTAGGGGCAAGATCAGAAGATTAGTTATCAGGACATTAAATCAACCGAGCTGAGGAATGAAAATTGTTTAGATTATAGTTTAGATGGACACAAGGAGATTGATCTCAGGTTGATACGTATTCAAGAGGATGTGCTGATACATCTGGCTAAAATGAAGGAAGACAGAAGGATGATCCCAATTTTTTGTCTTGAAACGCAGCATGGATGTTAGTGCTTTTGACTGAGAGGTAGAAAATAAAAGAGAAGCTTTGGAGAAAACACCTGAAGTTCAAGAGTTCTGTTTTGGACAATTAAGTTTGAAATGCCCTTGAGACGTTCAAGCAAAGATGTCAGGTACGTAGTTTGATAAACAAAGCTAAATTTCCAGGAAAAGGTCAGGGCTGAACATACAATCTTGAGGGTCATAAGCATAAATGGTACAAGATGAGAGTCCCTGATGTGAAATGGAGATCTTTAAGGTAAGAGGACTCAGAATAAGGCCCCGGGTCAGGCCTGGGTCAAATTTAAGCTTCACACACTGGAAATAAGATTACACCTCCCCTAAGGCTTTCACCTGAATTATTTCAGGTTAAGCAGAGTATTCACACACAGCTTTCCTCAGACTAACTTGTTTTCATTAACAGAAGTGAACACAGAGTGTAGACATCTACAGTCCCCACCCCTCAACCATCATGAATATTCCCCTTCTCAGCCTTGAATCAACCAGGAAAAAAAAATTATTATGCCATTTTTCCTATCATACATTCACCACTAGAAGCTCCAGATATCCAGATACTTCTCCCATACACACTAGTCTACATAAAGCTCTGAACATCTCCTGTTCTACATCCTTATCCTATCCCTCACATCCAGAAATTCTTCAACTATGCTCTCTGGAAATCAAAGACCATCAGCAGTAAAATATTCTATTTTTTCAAACTTGTTTGAATGTTTCTGTTACTTTACTGTGCCGAAAAAACCCAAAAACAAAACACTTGGCTTCTTTCTGAGGACACTGACTCCCTTGCAGTCCTCTAGGGTGTTAGAAGGTATTGTCATTGTTGGGCTGGAAAGTGTGGTAGTGGTCCTTTTGCCCCTCTTTGTGTCTTTATAAAGTTCTACAATCTCTCTGAAACACTCCATTTGAATCACACATCCATAGATTATGTCACCTACTACTCTTTGTATGTCATTGTCATTTTCAGATCCCAGTTATTCAACCTGTGTATTCCAAAGATGTCTGTTCCTGGCTCACTGTCCACTCTTTNNTCCACACTACTCCAGTCATATTCATTGTGATTTCAGTAAACATGTACTTGATCTTGATAACACTTAGGCTCCTTGTTTCCCTAATTTGATCTTCCAATGATCTTGCCCTCAACTTGGTCTTAGCCACACATTCACATCTTATCCTGGAACTTATTATTGTCAGTAAAAGCAACCTACATAATAACAATTATGTGCATTTCACTCTGATCATCACTCTTTTTTTTTTTTCCTTTGAGTGCAGTTGACACACATTAATTTCAGGTGTAAAACCCAGTGAATTGACAAGTCTATATTATAATATTATTGACTGTATTCCTTATGCTGTGCCTTTTATTTCTATGACTTATTCATTCAATAACTGGAAGCCTATATCTCCCTTTCTCCTTCACCTATTTTGCCCAACCCCCAACCCTCTCCCTTCTGGTAATCACTTTGTTCTGTGTGTTTATAGTTCTGATTCTTTTTGTCCACTTTATTCATAGATTTTTAGATTCCACTTATATGTAGAATCATATGGTATTTGTCTTTCTCAGTCTGGTTTATTTCACTTAGCATAATATCCTCTAGGTCCATCTATATTGTCTCAAATGGCATGATCTCCTTTTTATGGCTGTGTAATATTCGTGTGTGTGTGTGTGTGTGTACATCTTCCTCATCCATCTGTCTATTGACATACACTTAGGTTGCTTCCATATATTGGTTATTGTAAATAATGCTGCAATAAACGTACAGGTACATAAATGTTTTTGAATTAGTTTTTTGGTTTTTTTGGATCATATGGTAGTTCTATTTTTAATTTTCTGAGGAACCTCCCTGCTGTTTTAAACAGTGGCTATAAAAATTTGCATTCCCACTCCATCTTTCCAACTCACTATCTCTATTACTCCACTCCTTCAATCTATTTTTCCTACTCATTTTCCCCTGTCACTCAGATCTTTGTTATTTTCTCCCTGCTCCTAAGCTAGCTCAAATGCCATTGTCCATTATAATCCCTTTGCACACATATTCAACTTCCTGGCCTGTCTCTAATTTTGTTGTACTCACCTAGTAAAATCATAAATCTCTTTAATCCAACTTTCTTAATCCAACTTAATCCAACTTTCTGCTTTCTCTATATCTGAAATTGGTGCAACACGAATAAAAAAGAAGAATATTCAACTACACCAACTGCTTCACTATAAATTTATAGTGATAACCCTTAAATAGTCATTAACGTTTCCTGGTAATCTCATCATACTTCCCTACATGAATTTATTCTCCTGCCACCCAAGACATAGTTTCAAGCGTCTAATCTCTCCTCAACTTTCAGTACCACGTGTTTCATCTTATTAGCACATGACCTTGATTTCTACTTCCTGAAAAAAAGTAGAAATAACCTGAAAAGAATGTCCACACATTCCTAACCACAATCTACCCACCTATTGTCATCCACATTCAGATACTCTGCCTTCATGCTCATATGTAAAGCCAATTCTTGCTCTTATTTAGTGACCATATATATGATCTTAACTGTTCTGTAACATCACTTCAGCAATTATCCTCTTTATTGCATTATAATTTTTACCTTCCTACTAAGCGATTCTCATTAAATATAAATGTTATTCATTTAAAAAAGTACTGATTTCACTCTCCTAATCAAATACCATGTCATTTCTTGTTCTCCTTTGCAATAAAACTCCTCTCTCTGTAACTCCTTTTCTCTTAACATAAACAAACCCACATGAATCGGTTTGTCCTCCACATTATTCCACCAGTACTGCTCTTTTCAATGTCATCAATAATGGCTACATAACTAAGCATGAATTTAAGTTTTCACTCTTAACCTCATTTATGATACCAGCAGAATTCGACATAATCATGGTTGATTAGTGTATATGAAATCATGTATATACACACCATAAGTATTTCTATCTGTAGTTATCTGTATACTAAGCTAATTCTGATTTCATAGTAATATTTCCAACCCTAATCCATTACTAAATGGATCATTCTAGGTTCCTTTCCAGGCTTATTTGCAAACTCCCATTCCAACAGTGAGAAACCTGGCTCACACCATCTTCCATACATTTACTCAATTATCCAATCGCAGTATACATTTCTAGCAACATTCATGATGTTAAGACATACCTCCATGTGAAACAACTTTATCAACTGGAGTACAGTAATATACAGTTTCCTTATTCTTATAGATTCTGCTCAGTTCCAAAGTTACTTAGGTCAGCATCATTTTTTCCATCCATCCTCAGTGAGGTAATTTCATATATTTTTAATACAGTGGGATCACTTTATCACACTTCGCATTCCATCCTAGGATCCCTTGACCTCCAAACTGATTCTTTAAAATTTGCATGCATTAAGGTTAAATCTTTCTTATATGAAGTTCTATGGATGTTCACAATAAATATATTCATATATGCACCATTAAATCATCATACAAAATATTTTCAACACCCTAAAAGATCCACTGTGTACCATATGCCCAACTTTTTTTTATTTTTATTTTTCATATTTATTTTGTTATATTAGTCACCATACAGTACATCCCCAGTCATATGTCCAACTTTCACCTCCTCCTAAAACCCTTGACAGCCACTGATGTTTTTACTATTTCTATAATTTTGCCTTTTCCATATTTCATATTATTAGAATTATGTAATTTGCAGACCTTTCATATTGACTTTTTTATTTAGCAATATGCATTTAAGTCTTATCGATGTCTTTGTGTTCTTGATAGTCATTTCTTTTAATCACTGAATAATATTCCACTGTATGGAGGGACTTAAATTTATGTGCCCATTCACCTACTGAAGGACATCTTGGATGCTTTCAGTTTTTGATGATGATAAGCAAAGATGCTACAAACTTCCATGGATAGGTTTTGGTATGGACAAAATTTTCAAATCAGTTGGATAAATATGTAGGAGAACAATTGCTATATTGTATGGTAGGACTGGGTTTAAAACATGCAACACTGGGGCTCCTGGGTAGCTAAGTTGGTTAAGTGTCTGCCTTCGGCTCAGGTTGTGATCCCAGGGTCCTGGGATAGAGCCTCCTGGGATAGAGGGAGCATGCTTCTCCCTCTCCCTCTGCCACTCCCCCTGTTTATGATCTCTTGCTCTCTCTTGCTGTCAAATAAATAAATAAAATCTTAAATAAATATAATTAATTAATTAATTAAACATGTGACACAGTGTTTCAAATTGATTGTACCATTTTGGATTCCCAGAAGCAATAGATAGGAGTTCCTGTTGCTCCATATCCTCATCAACAATTGGTATTATTATATTTTTGGATTTTATCCATCCTAATATGTGTGCAGTGGTATCTCATTATTGTTTTAATTTGCAATTCTTTACAGAGAAATGATGTTGAATAACTTTTGGTATGTTTACTTATCTAATTTTATTTTATTAACATTTAGGGTTTTTAACATACTATAAAATTTATAAATGTGTTTATTTTTCCCATGGAGCTTATGTGCTATAATATAAGCCCCAGATGATTTTCATCTATTTTGTTCACTGAAATATCATAAGCACAACCTTGACATACATTTCTTAATAAATGACTACAGAATGAATAAATTCTGAAGTGCATTTAAGGAAGAGGAATAATGTATACTAATGAGGAACTGTAGCCAATGAGGCAGAAGAAAAATAAGGGACATTTCTGCTATTATAGAAGCAAGAGAACAAGTAAACAATTATTGGGCTGCAGAAGAAGTCAATAAGACAAAGCCAACGATTAGTCCATTAGATCTGAAAGTTGGGATCCCGTTAGAGATTGTGATAGGTGTCTCAATGGAGATGTGGGGATGAATGTATTATTTTTTGAAAGTATTGTTTAAATAATAAACAAGTAGGAAAGGAAAAATAAATGAGACAGAAAGTAACCCATTCAAGGATTTTGCTTCTATGGTGAACAGAGAAATAGAGCAATAATAGGGAACAATAAAGGCTCAAGAAAGGATATTTACCACACATAACAAATGCTAAGCATGCTCCTCAGATGATAAGAATAACCTGTGTAACAGAAACTGGTGGTGTAGGAAAGGAGAAAATTATAGGAGTAAGTATATACAAAAATGGAGGGGTTTTGCTTTCACAAGTGTAAGGGTATTTTATACATTATAAGAAAAGGAAAAGAAGAAAAATAAAAAAAATGGGTACAGACAGATGTAGATATATTTGCTGGTGGGACATCCGTGAACCTCCTTTCTACATTTATCAATTATTTTATAGAAAGGACATCAACTTATAGTGAGAAATGAAGATGACAGTGGCATAGAGATATGTAGAAGACTGAAGAGAGAGGGAATAATAATGGTAACAGATTGTTTTGAAGAATGGGTAAGTGAACATATAGGACAAAGGTAGTAATATTGTCAGGTAATATCAAATTTCCAACTGGAATTTATGATTGTGGATTTTAAGTATTAAAAGTCAGCGCAATTGCACAGAGATGCAGTTGTGGTTTTGGCACAAAACTGGATTTGACCACTCAAAGACATTATTTATCTCTAAGGCCTGAGGCAGAGAGGAGTAAATCAATCGGGGTTACATTTTAAGAAAACGGTATTATAATGATTGGTATGCAATTGTTATGCAAAAATTTGTATAAGGATATAACAAGAAATCTAATGTGTATAAGAGATAATGGCAATATGAAGGACATGATGACTAGTGAAAACAGGAGTCGATAGATAAGATATCATTTAGTTGTATAATTTTTGCATTGGAATTTACTAGAGAAAATCAACTAGTAGGACAGGAGTTGATGACAGATATTTTGAAAGGAAAGAAATTAGTAGGGTTTCAATCACAGTTATAGATGGCTGAGTGGTAGAATAAATGATTATTGTACCTCCGGTGTAAGAACTAAGAGACAAAACTGTTGCTATTTCAATTATCAATAATGGTGACAGGATTCTAGTGAAGATGAAAAGAGTAAGTTAAGCGCCAAAATGATTAAATAATCAATGAAGGGGTATGACTAGAGTTAGGTAGGTGACAGCAATAGAGATGAAAAAGTCTAATTGTATGAACTCCAAAGGAGACCAGGCATTTAAAGGAGGAGGAAGAATACTTTGGAAATAATACTAGGAAGCACGGAAAACATACACAGTTAAAGAAATAACAGGTTCTATTCTAGCTGCCTAAACTGTCCATGGTATGGCCACTCAGGTGTCTAGGAGGACCAGGAACTTGAGACCTTGCCTGTTTGTAGCAAGGTGATGTGGCACTCCAGATGAGGTGTACCCTAGAGTAGCAGGCTTGGCACTGACCCTCCGACTGATAGCTTGGAGATCTTAGGAGTTGGATCAGGAGAAAGATATAAAAATAATCCTTGTCAGGGTGCCTGGGTGACTCAGACAGTTAAGCAGCCGACTTTTGGTTTTGGCTCAGGTCATGATCTCGCAGTCTTGAGATTGAGCCCCATGTGGGGCTCCAGACTCAGCAAGGAGTCTGCTTCAGATTCTCTCTCTCCCTCTTCCCCTTTCTCTGCTCATGCACATGCACCCTGTCTGTCTAAAAATAAATAAATAAAATCTTTTTAAAAAGATCCTTATCTTCTATAGAAAAAATGATGTGAAACTTATCCATTTAGGGAATTTATCTTCATCAAAAAGCAGCAAGAAACAGTTGAATAACTTGAAACAGAGAAGGGGACGTGAAAAGAATTAAGTTAAAAAAAAAAAAAAAACCTTAAATCATCCTAGCTGATATGTTAGTTATTTATGGGAAAAGAGTTAGAGTTATTGCATGGAAATTAATTAGAAGGCTCCT
The DNA here is from genome assembly GCF_017311325.1 of Ursus maritimus. NCBI lineage: Eukaryota > Metazoa > Chordata > Mammalia > Carnivora > Ursidae > Ursus > Ursus maritimus. The sequence goes on from NW_024423675.1 coordinate 15,384,274, forward strand.
GCTAAACTCTGAGGAGAGATGGCAGTCAACAAGATCATTGTGGTGCTGTTGGAGAAAGGAACCAGACCTCTACCAACCATACATTATGAGGAATTGAGCCATATTTTCTTAAATTTGAAAAATTTCAGGAGCTTTCCCAGAGGATTGAAATAAATTAGATAAGGTTACACATCTTTATGCATATAGTATAACTACATATATAATCACAAACGCAATGCATACATATGTATAACATTTTTCATATAACAAAATATTATTTAAGAGCAAATTTTATTATTAACAAGGTACTCAATATACTTGCCTTTCATGTTTAAAGGGCAATAGTTTCAATAGGCACTATCATATTTCTCACATTCATTCTCTTTAGGAATTATTTCATAGTACTGATTTTTATTTCAAAATACAATAGGTCATAAACTTGGATTTATAAAATTTCTTATATGGGATCATAATTTTATGTTACTTCATCTTATTTCATGATATTGTATATAAATAGCCATGTGAACCACAAATTAAACCAGATGAAATTCTGTTTATGCTAGGTTTTAAACTGAACCTTACTGTATAAAAATTGCATCACTGAAATTTTCGAGAGTTTGATCATGGCTACCATTTCATTTTTTCACAATGCTTAAATTAATTAAATGTAAAGTGTACTTCTGTAGATCATATGAAAGAACTATACATTTACCTTGCCGCTATCTTAAGGATATTTTGCTATTAATGAGTTTTCAAAAAGCAACAAGACTCATTCAGCAAATCTATTTCCTTTTTAAGATGTATACATATGAACAATGTTTCTTCATATCTCATAGTAACACATCAGAAAACAAAGGCCTCAGATAGAGTAATTTTGAAATATATAAAGGGAGTTCAATGATAAATGAAGAAAATATTGGTTAATTCCATTCAAGTTCTCAAAAATACCTATCTGAAAAAATATGTCTGGTATAAGAACCTATTTTCATAGGAAAGTTATAATTACTGTTAAATATGGAAATAGAGTGCTCTCAAGATGGTTGTGACTTTGTGATCTAAAATACAAGAAAACCACCAGCATTATGAGTTATTTTCCTCAGAATAAAGAATTTTTAGTGAATAAATTTCTTTCCCAGAAGTTTCATTCCCACAAGGGCAAATATGAGGACAATCTCAATTAGCAATGGCAAAAAGCCCTATCAGATAAAAGGACCAATTGAAATTGCCAAAGCAACAAAGAAATGGAAAGTGTTTCTTTTATAGAGATTACTTAAATGAATTACTAGCATGCCCTGTCTATACAATAGAGACACAACATGCACAAAATTTCCATGGAACATTCTTGTTATGAAATACTATATAGGTTTTTAAAACTCTGTGGTAAAAGATACAAATATTTCTGTATAAACTGGTAAGTGAGAAAAAGCAAATTTCAGGAAAGAATATGTAGTATAATATTAAAAAATAAAGACAAGCTTATATACAACATACTGTATATCAGTGTCAGTTACCACAATTTATTACCTCTCAGCTCCAGAGCCACTCATCATTGACCTCATTGTTACAATGGAACTGGACATTATAAGTATCTTTCCATTGCCAATACAGGTGCTGGAGGGACACTGTAGGATGAATGGGATTTCTCTTGCTGACTCTAGTTTGTTTTTTCTTAGTTTTCTCCTGTGAGACTCAGTAGCCAGCACCCCACAGAACCTTCAGTGATTTCCCCTTCCAGTAGTTATAAGTCTTGGTCTGCCATCTGGGATCCAGTTCAATCCTAGGATAACCCAACGACCTTCATCATTGAGTAGACTGAAGCCTTGCCTTCTCCAATGGAGTCTGTACCCCATCTCTAGAAAGGGTGGCAGGGGAGGGGGCACCTTCAAGTTTATGCTTTCCTTGGTTACCTTCCGTCAGCTCTAGTCTCTTCTTTAGAGTTCTCTTTTATTCCCTCTTTGAAGCTAATCTCCTAGAAATATTTAATTAGTCTTCATAGTAAGCCTTCTCTATTCAGATTACTGTGTGGTTTATCTGTCCTGACTGGACCATTATATTCCCTCTCTCTCTCTCTCTCTCTCTCTCACACACACACACACACACACACACACACACACACACAAAGGATTAGAAAATTATATTTGAAGTAATTAGCAGTGATTATTTCTGGATTCTTGGCTTTGAGTGCTCTTTATTTTCTTCTGTATATTATCTGTATTGTCTAAATTCTCTACAACAAATACACATTACTTTTGAAACCTGAAAATACACAACACATTTAAGTAGGCATTACTAAACTCTCCTAAGCTAAGAAAATGAAAATATATCCAGTATATTTAAAGAATATTGGGAATCTAAATTTCAAAAAAATCCTTAGGTTGGGAGATTTTTTTAATCATACCGATTTTATACTGTATTCTCTAAAAGGCTTAAAATGAATTTAGAAAGGAGTAAACACAATGAAATGAATTCAACGAAAAATGTCAGACACTTATGGTATCGCAATTGTTATTATAAACTAATTGCTGTTGCAGACAAGAAAAATGAAGTGGAATTACTTTTACAAACTTGTCCTAGATAAAAATTGCTCTATTCAGTGCCCTTTAAATGGGAAGTGACAGAGTATAAACCGACCAGACAGTACAGTGGATGCATTATCAGCGTGCTGACATGGCCTCCTTTGCCTGTTCTCTCTGATTTAATGTCATCAGACACAAGGTGATTTAGAACATTCTTAGTAATAATGGAGAGGCTGAAAGCAGATGTGTAGATATTTTTAATGCCTTTTTCCTCCCCTTAGGTTTGTTCTTTAGTTATACTGTGGAGACAATGAGTATGTTGCAGAATGTAATGAAAATGAATATCAAAAGCAGATTGCATTGACGGGACAAAAATCTTTTCATTCTTTCAAAAGTGGATTATCATCCAGTAAAAGTAAAAAAAAAAAAAAAGTATGCGTGTGTGCGTATGCTTTTTTTCTATCAGAATTTTAAAAATTTACAACTTCTCAAGTGCCACTGAAATTAAAGAATAATGACTAAGTTATCAGAGGACTAGTCATATTCCAGTTTGCAGCAAGATGTTTAAAACAGTGGTGCTTAGGCAAACTATGGAAATTTATTAATTCACACCTTTCTTTTATGGTATGCCAAACAAACAAACAAACAAACAAAAAGTATCCTAAATACCAGAGAGTATTATAAAATTCTTTTAAGTAGCCTTAGGTCATCTGTTTTCTTGTAAGTCAATGTCCTCAAGGGTTTCATATGTAAGACAAAGTTGATGTTTTTCACAACTACTATAATCAGATTTTCAAATTTTACCTAAAATTTTGTAAGGCTTGTATGCATGGCAAGTTAACACATCTAAATGTTTATTTAAATTTACTTTATAACAGCATATATTATCACAGAGCTCTATCAATCTCTGTCCTTTCCTTATCTGTGCAAACTCAGAGTATCACTAAACATTGAATCACCCTTGATCACCCATAGGCTTACAAATGAGACATGTAATTGTGAAACAAAATTGGCTTTTTGAGGGCAATGATAATATATTCCTTGTTTATCTATGTTTCCCAAGGATTTCTGTTATACAAGTTTGCCTTTAGCTCTATCACAACCCCTCCACACATGGCTTCTTGAGGTGCACACCAGCAAGCACACTATCTTGAAATTCACATGAACTTCTAACTTTTTTTTTTTTTTTAATTATCCTTGGATAGCCAGGTCAAGCACAGCTCCAGCAGGATCTGAACTAGTCCTGAACAATACAGGAAGGGCAAGAAAAGTTGTTTCTTCTTTCTGGGGTGGTCTCAAATTCATCTTTCATTCTTAGCCTAGCATCCTAAATGCCTGAAGTCAGAGCAAGTCTACTTCTCGATTTCCTCATCCTCTTGGGAAGTTTGCTTTGAAAATTCTTTATCTTATTGCTTACCAGTGGCTGGACCTGTCAACTTATCAGAGACAGTCAGATTGGGATAGAATTCTTCCTTCAGCTGCAATTATCTAAGCCCCATTTAACTCCCTCCAACATCCTAAAACACCCATCTTCCAAAGGGGGAGAGGTGCCTGCATCTATTTTAGATAGGCTCTTCATTTTACAACTTATATTCCATTTCCTTATTTTCAGATAATCATTATCAAAGACCTTTCTTCACACTCTGACACTTCAGTCTTTTACTGCTCATCTTACTATGTTTCCTTTTTTCTTTTTGAGATGAGTCCAAATTGACAGGGTCTGAATGATCTTTTACATCTATGGTTTTGTATCTGCTTACATATGCTTATAAAATCCAATTTAATTTTAGCTCTTTTACTTGAAAAACTTGAAATCTCCATCATTACACCTCTTCTACCAATTATCTCTAAATCATTACTTCTGCTTCAATCAGTTACCTTTTATGATTCACAATTTATGGCTCATTTATTCATTTTGAAGTCTAAAACTTTCTTCCTTGGAAACTTTTCTTATCCCTGGATGTTCTCTGATGCATACTTAATCACAGGTAAACACTGTTAAATTCTCAATAATGTTAAGGCAGGGTTTCTCAAACTTGGCTATGCATTAGAAACAGTTGGAAATGGAACACAGTTTCTGTGCCTGAGCCACACATCAAGAGATCATAATTTAACTAATCTGAGTGGAGCCCAGGTATAGGTGATTTTAACACTGCATTTGCCCCTCCTCATTCACCCCTTCCCTGAAGATGATTCTAATGTGCAGTCAGAGAAGACAGTTATCTGACAAGATCATGTCAGATAGAGACAAAATGTGAGAGATACAGTTTCTTCTTTGTGATCCTATAATAAAGAGACCCAACAAAGAAAGACAAAACAATTAGAGCACAATTAAATGTAAATTGTTTTGAACTTCATATAAAAGTCTGGAGGGTAGAAAAAAATGGAAATGGCAATTATTATCAGAAAAAGAAAGATCTGTAAAAATAAGAGTAGCCAGGGAAGGCTTCACAGAATATACACAACTTAAGTTGGATGTTGTGCATTTGGGTAAATTCAGAGAAGGGTGAAGGAGATATTAAAAATTAGGGGGATAGTAGTGACAAATGACAAAGTACTAAGTCATATTTAGTGTTGCAGGAAATAAGTAGATCTGTTTGACTAGAGTATGTGTGTTTGAAAATTATGAGAAAAAGAATAAATAAGGTGGCAAACGGAGAGGAGTCTATCTGCCTTCTTGCCCCATTTTGACAATTCCTAATGGAACAAATATCAGGTAGTCAACAGATTAAAATAGTAATATAAAAACTGATGTCTAACTCTGCTATTGAAAGATATCCATGACATGATCCACTATGCATACAAATAGGGACATAGTTTCATAGTTTCATTAACATAGAATACTAGGAATATTCTCATCTATATGACAGAAATGCACACAGGGACAGATCAGAAGAGACAGGATATGGGGCGCCTGGGTAGCGCAGTCCTTAAGCGTCTGCCTTCGGCTCAGGGCGTGATCCCGGCGTTCTGGGATCTAGCCCTGCATCAGGCTCTTCTGCTGGGAGCCTGCTTCTTCCTCTCCCACTCCCCCTGTTTGTGTTCCCTCTCTTGCTGGCTGTCTCTCTGTCAAATAAATAAATAAAATCTTAAAAAAAAAAGAGAGAGACATAGGATAAACTCTGAATTTTTTTTTCATTCCAGTGAAAGAATGCCTGAGAAAAGAAGGACAGCTTCATAAAATCATAGCCTGAACCCTCATTGGGAAGTGTCAAAACAGCCCTGTGGTGTGCAGGATAAGAAGTAGCAACTGGTAAGTGGTGTTGGGAAGATTTTTTTCATTAAATGACTACCATAAACAGAAAGCCTGCAAGACAAGTTTTCCTGTGAGAGTAGATGATTAAAGAACAAACTTCTATTTTTTTTAATAATATTTTTTATTATGTTAGTCACCATACTGTACATCCCTGGTTTTTGATGTAAAGTTCCATCATTCATTAGTTGCGTATAACACCCAGTGCACCATGCAATACGTGCCCTCCTTACTACCCATCACCAGCCTATCCCATTCCCCCACCACCCTCCGCTCTGAAGCCCTCAGCTTGTTTCCCAGAGTCCATAATCACCCCAATCTCCACCCCTGCTCATTCAGTCAGGCCGACCATTCTACAAGCAAATTACTAGAACACCGACTATCTCAGAGCATGCAATGAGGCAATTTGAGATTTAAGTGCAAACTTTGTTTACAAGAAGAGCAACTTAGGCAGTTTAATTTAACTTTTAAACTCAGTTTTCTTAGCTGTAAATTGAAATCACTAGAAAAGTATCTACCTTATGGGTATGTTGTATAGAATAAGCAAAATAAGACAGTTAAAGCAAATAGCTCTTTTTGTATCCTGGAAGGTAGATCTATGGTCACAAGAAACATGGATGTAGTGGAAGAGCATCCTTACAGAGTTAACTTCCACAAGCTACAGAAAGTCAATGATGCATGTCCAATTCCCAGAGGAGACCACCAAGACTGGAAAGGCCCCCATGGCAAGTAATCTGTACCTCTGGGCTTCTTCTGATAATCAGAACCTGCAACAAGCAAATTCCAGCTCAGTAAATATCTCCTGGAGTGGGTCCCAAATAAAGGGGCTACCTTACAGAATCATAGTAACTGCCATTCTAAAAATATATATATATTTACCACAAACTAAAGATATTTTAGAACATCACAATAAAAGTGTTGATGGGGTATTAAAACTTGAGAAGTAGAAGGAAGTTTGATGACAACTCAAAAGGGACATAAAAGCTTGTAAGTACAAGTAGAAGATATGATAGGCATGGGTTTATAGTCAGGCAAACACGATCTATTTAAGAAAGGACTTCCTAAAAGAGATACTATATCAGACATCATAACTGAATTAATAAACAGAAATAATAATAAATGAAGTAATGGTGAGAATAAAAACAATAACTATGAAATAAAAATTATTAATATAGAAATACATAGTTAGATAGATTAATAAATGTGTATATATTTCAAAAACTGGAAATACCAAACCCAGCAACAAGTTTTTTACCTTTTCAGATAGGACTGAGCACTAAAAGAGATACTGGTGAATTTTATTGTAAGATATTTAGCACTATTTAACTTATTAAACAATTTGTATAAAATACTGTGGAAAGTAACAAAACTGACTTAAAATATAATTACCAACAAAATAAAATATTATGGAATCTGTGTGAAAATTCTGAAAAAAATTAAAAGGCAATGATGCAATGTGGAAGGAAACAAAGAATTTGCTTGGGAGAAGATGTATTCAAGGAAGAGAAGGGTGAAAAAAAGGAGGAAGGATACTTGTCTTACAAGGTTTAGAAAATCTAATATAGACTGTACAAGACTTTTCAAGAGACTGAGCGGGAAAAAAGGATGATTCATTCAGAGAAATGAAGATAATGATACCTGAAATAATTCATGACAAAACCAAAATAGCACCATTTAATTCGTATCAGAAGCGGATACAGCATTGCAATAAATGCAGACATTGGGTTGCATAACAGTTGTGGCAAACTTACACAAAATTCAGAGGAGAATGAAAAACAGAATGAGAATAAAAAATGATATTAACTACTGTCAGGAAGAAGTTTAAGATTCTGGTCTGGGATTATGTCACTTCTTATATGAGTTGTCCCAGGGGAGGAAATAAGCAGATAACCTGGTGTAGTCTTTTTGTCAACTGGACCTTTGGGAAAATAAACTAAAGCTCTTTACTAGGAGGAAGAAACCTTATCTCTGAATTGCCCTTAACATGATCTTCCTGACTAAGAATTCCCTATAGTAAATAGTACTCAGGATCTGTAAGGCATGTTTCCTTGGGGAGATGCACAACTCTGAGGTTAAAAATGGAGACGATTCAAAATGGAAATGCTCCCACTGCGGGAGATGATATTATGAACCTTACCTGTGAATCATGTCTATTACTCTGGAACAGAGGTGCACATCCAATGTAGGAAGACAGGCTCTGAAAAGCTACCCTTGATGTCCCAGAACTCTGCTTTGAGCTTTTTGATTTCTCATATCCTTGACAGTAGTTATTAAAGCTTAATGTTGAGTGAGATCCCTGATCCATGTGAGTCTGATTTTATAATAATATCTGTGTGTTAGCTCAGCTATGAATGACCTAAAATACAGAAAGATGGCTGAACTTCAAGGTAGTTGAACTTCAAGATGGTAACTGAACAGATGGCAGAAAATATGTATTTCACGACACTTCTGAAAATAAAGAAAAGTTGGACTCTACAAAGAAAAAAGCTTCATTGTGTTCCAATATATATGTTTATATCCATTATTCCATTTCCATGTCTACACACACACACGTGCACACACACACACACACACACACACACTCAAACCCACAAACCAAATTAGATATACAGAGATGATAAAGATACAGATAATAGACATAGGGATCGCATGTTACAGATGAGAAAACTAAACTCAAATGCTTAGGTTACTTGTACTAGGATTGCTTCATTTGAACTGAAAAGATAATCTGTGCTTCCAATTTAAATTCTTGGATTGAAAGCCATAGATCTTCAGGATTTAGGCAACAGTTCAGTTCCAACCCATTCTACACTAAGTAATTTGATAATTCTCTTTGGTTTATTTATTTATTGAGAAGATTCAGTTAGGACAACCTCTAGTTTTCATTTTCCATTAGTTGGCTTATAAGATTTAAATAATTTGGGGTGTTGGGTTATCATTTATTAATTTTGGACATGGAGAATAAAATAAATGAAGACCTAAGCCAGTCTTGATTCTTAAGCTTTTAAAGAGTAAATTAAAAAATATGATAAACTATCAAAGGTTTTTGTTTGTTGGGTTGTTTTGTTGTTGTTTGTTTTTTGTTTTTGCTTTGTGTTTTGTTTTGTTTTATTTTATTGTTGTTTGTTTGTTTAGGATGATACTGTAAAGAGAATACCTCCCAGGGCAAAGGGAACAAATGCAGGTAAACATAGTGCCCTTAATGCTTCCTCACAGTCAATCATAGAATACAGGTGATTATGTGTTAGAAGTACAAAAACTTAGAAATGGCAAGTCTGGCTTATAGATATATGAAATATTTTTTAGTTGTGCTATTACTGGCACTGAGCAGATTCTGAGACCATGCAAAACATCTTGTAACTAATAAAATAAATTCTGTCCACATGATGTTTTCTTTATTATTTCAGGACTCCAAAAGTACTATAATCACTTAGAGAATGGGTCCTAACAGCCCAAACAACTAACTCATCAAAAGCCATAACAGTATTAATATAGGAACCACCAGATATAGTATCAGTTTCATTTTAAAATAAAGGGAAAGGAAGCACATAAGAATTAAATAACTTGCTATGATACATAAAAAGGAAGATGTGGGGGCACTTTGATGGCATTCAATTCTTGATTTCAGCTTAGGTCATGATCTCAGGATTTTGAGAAAGAGGCCCAGGCCGGCCTTGGGCACCACACTGAGCTTGGAGCCTGTTTAAGATTCTTTCTTCCTCTTCCCCTACCCTTCCCCTGCCTGCCCGCTCACTGGTGCTCTCTCTCACTCTTTCTAAAAAAAAAAAAAAAAAAAAAGGAAAAGAAAAGAAAAGAAATGAAGATGTGATTTCAACCAGAAATGTTTGATTCAAAAGTCCTTTCTTTACATATCTTCCCACATCTCTCCCCACAATACCTGCTCCTTTACTTAGTGAGTTACATTTTGAGATGTCTTGGGGTAGAGAAGTAAACACAAAACTCTGCTAATCAGGGCAAAGTCTGCAACTTCACAATTGTTATCTTTGCTTTCATGGGTATATGCAAGTTTTTATGAGTAAATCAATCTGAGAGACTGATTCCCAGTCCAGAATACCTTGTATGAGTTACTCATTGTTAATATAGATATATTAAGTGATTTGCTAGATTTCAAATCAACATAAGCCAAATATTTTATTCTATTAACAAGTCCTTACTGGGAACTTTCTATCATATGCTAGCTACTCAGATAAGTTTCTTAGATTCTGCTCTCTGAATTCTGGCAAACCATGTGAATCTTGAAAAGAAATCCTGGGACCTCTGTTTACTGGGCTGTTACTTATATCGTATGTTTACCACTTCCATAAATAGTAGAGAATTGATCCTATTACATACATTAAAATATAACTATAAAATAGAGATGAATTACACTGAAATCTGTAGTTGCTTGATTTTATGTGGCACTGCAAAAAGTTCACAAAATATATCACCCACTTTGCATGGCCAACTCTTAATAATTTTTCAAGTCTTACCCTAAATATCAATTTCTCCATGATATTTATCATCGTAAATATCACTTTTCATTAGATATCAAAGCCTCTTGTTAACCAAGTTTCATTAACACTCTGTATGTTCCTTCACAACATTTATCACAGTGTAACTACTTAGTTTTGTGTGTGTGTTATGTGTTCAATTCCTATTTCTTCCAATGGACATGTCATCCATGGGAGCAGGAACTTTCTCCTGTTAACAGCTATTTTCTGAGACATCTCTTAGCCTGGAACAAAATACTCATTAGGTTATATTTGCTAAAGAATTGAATAATTTGCAATATTTCTGAAGCACAACCTTGAATCATATGTACTGAGAGGCTAGTAAGTGGGTTGTTTCTAGTTGTCTCTTCAGGATCGAGATTTTAATTCAGCTTTGCCACTTACATTTTGTGCATGATTCAATTTAATGACTCAAACAAGCTTATAAGGGAAGCATCACTCTTTTTTTTTAGAGTTGAGCATACCAAAAAATATATATCCAATAGTTGTATACACAAAGTTCAGATTTCACCAAGGTTACTCAAGGGCTCCCTTTGAATATAAAGGATGTATCTATACCTCAAAAATATGTCCTCTGTTGAGCGAATCAGTTATCATCCAGTAAAGTGATCTAAATTGCTAGGACTTCAATGTTCCTGACTAGGGAGGCTTGCTCTTTGCACATGAGCACATGCACACACACACACAGACACACACACACGTACATGCACATTTCTAACATAGAGTTGTCATTATCTTTTGACATCATAGTAAACAGATGAATAAATAATGCACTAACTGATAAATATATATATATTTTAAGTAGCAGGTAGCAAATTTTGTCTGAGAGGATAGAGGGCATAAGAAGGCTTAACAAAAGTGACTGACTGACCCTAATATTAGTTAAAAGGATAACCAAGACTTACTAGCAGAATGAGAGTAGGAAGATAATTTCAGAAGAAAAAACACGATAATAACATGAGATGAGTTGGAGATTAATCGTCATTGTCTTGGCTAACAAGTAATGTAGAAACAGAGGTATCGTGTGTGTGTGTGTGTGTGTGTGTGTGTGTGTGTGTGTGTTCAAGATTTATTTATTTGAGAGAGAGAGAGAAAGAGGAAGGGGAGGAATAGACGGAGAGGGAGAAGCAAGACTCTCCACTGAGCAGGGAGCCAGACATGGGGCTCGATCCCAGGACCCTGAGATCATGACCTGAGCTAAAGGCAGACGCTTAACCACCTGGGCCACCCAGGCACCCTGTGGTTTTGTTTTAAAAAACTTACTGAAGTGCAAAATGAACTTGGCTAGGATAAGAGGCAAGTGTGTGAGTTCTTCAAAGAAAAGGGAAACAATAGTATAACTCCCATATCAAAATGTCTACTATGATTTATGCATCATTTGAAACACTTCACAATTTTTAACTCATTCAATTCTCATAACAACTTTTTGTCACCCTGTTTACTGATTAGAAAATAAAAGCCCAGAGACAGTAAGTGATATGCACAATATCATACAAGTAGGCAACGGAGAATGGGTAATACAATCCCAGGTATTATGGCTCCAGAGCTTGTGCTCTAATATATGGAACCAGGCCTTAGAAAAGGTAAAATTCTAAAAATAAAATAAGGAGTTCCATCTTGAATACGTTGATTTTGAGATACCCTTAGGGTAAATCCATGTGGAACTGTCAACTTATTTGGGATTTTGTGTCTGACATGAGAAAGACATCTAAGACCTAATAATATAGATGTTGAAGTCCTCAAATAAGGATGATAGCTGACATACCCTAAAGAATTCATACAATCTAAGATAAATTCTAAATGTTAGAGCATTGAGAAATACCTTCTTTTAAGGAGACAACAATGAAGGAGGGATAATGGAAAAGGGTCACAGAGCTAGAAAAATATGCGGAGTACATGGTCATGAATGAGAAGATAAGTGTTAAAAAAAAAGCGCAGCTTGTCATGGTTTAATTAAAACCTTCATAAACTTTTTATACGCCAAATATATATCATAGATTCCCTAAACATTTAAATAAAATTTTATCATGTTTTCTTACTGTACATTAATAGACGTTGCAAATGAAATGCTGACCTTCATCCCTATAAGTAATAATAATGGGTGGGTTTGTAACAATGGTTAATAGCTCTTACCTCAATGTTTCACTTGTCCTTTTATTTAATATTATTAAACTTTATGAACTCTTGCAAAAATGAAGTAATTAATCTTTATAACATCCTCCGCAGGTAGTTATATAGCTTCATTATGATAAAAGGAAGAGAGAACATATATTGGTTAAATGAATATTGCAGTATCAGCACCTTAGTATTTCTGATAATCTTTTCAACCCACAAGGATAATTATGTTTTTCTTTTTATGGTCTCCTTTAAATATCTGAATGATCCACAGATTCTTACTTTTATTTATTCTCTTTGCAGTATTCTGAATGTTGTAAGAAAAATCTACAAGTACAAACGAAATTTATTTATCTTTTTAAAAATAATTTAGGGGCGCCTGGGTGGCACAGCGGTTAAGCGTCTGCCTTTGGCTCAGGGCGTGATCCCGGCGTTCTGGGATCGAGCCCCACATCAGGCTCCTCCGCTATGAGCCTGCTTCTTCCTCTCCCACTCCCCCTGCTTGTGTTCCCTCTCTCGCTGGCTGTCTCTATCTCTGTCAAATAAATAAATAAAATCTTTTTAAAAAAATTTAAATTGGATTTAGTAACAGAATAACTTAATTCCTCATTTAAAATCTATTTCCTCAGAACTTATATTTTATCCTTAAAGTACAGAATATTAAAATATGTATATTCAAAAAGATTTGTAAAAAATAGTTTTAAATGGACTTTAAAATAATCTATGTGTGGCTCTTATTTTCATTTTATGTGTTGTAACATCTACTTTATTAACTTTAGAATTTCAGACCAAAATTAAAGGAAAATGAGCTATAGTGTTGAGATTCTTAATCTGCAATTTTGTTCTTGATTGCTGTTTTCTAATATAAGGGAAATTATTAAATTTCTTCTAGTTATGTCTGCCCATTGTTTTAAATTGTTAAAAATCATTTCATTTTTTTTTCATCAAATTCAATTCTTCAAACTTTTATTTCTTCACAAATCCATGTGTTTGTACTGCATTTCCCATATATCCTCATCAGTCATTCTCTCCAGTTAATTAAAGATTGATATGTATAATATGCCAGCCACCTTCGAATATTTAGAAACTCTAAATTATCATTCCTCATCTTATCTCCAAAAATATTGTGTATGCCTTTGGCAAATGGCTTAGTAAAATAGATACACATTGCTTGTACTACTTTCCACATCTGTAAGTGGGGTAACCTTATCAGAAAAGCAAATGAGTTTAGACTGGTGTTTTTCTTGAGTGTCCACATTGGCTTCTACAACCCGGCTCCAACCCAAGATTGTACTTCCGGGTGATTACGACCTTTTTATTTATAACTCTTTCTTTGGGTTTCTTAAAATTCATATTATTCTTACAACATTTTACAACTATACATTTGTAGCTTATGGTTAAAGAATGGATGTTTCCTCTCAAAACTATATAGAATTACTGGGGTGCCTGGGTGGCTCAGTTGGCTAAGCATTCGACTCTTGATCTCAGCTCAGGTCTTAATCTCAGGGTCGTGAGTTTAAGCACTGCACTGGGCTCCACAATGGGTGTGGAGACTATTTTAAAAAAAAGATACATAGAATTACTAATATTTTCCTTCTCTCCTATCAACAGAGGAGACAATTTTTGTCTTCTTTCACAGATCTATCTAGTAGAAGGGCTCCAAAAGGACCACTCAGGAAGTTTGTTATGTGTCCCCCACAGTCTGAAGCTACAACTGACTGAAGTCTGACTCAAGTCTGGGAGACAGTGACCATTTGCCTGATACGGCCAATCCAAGAGAAGAAGATACACTGGGGGCACACTGCTCTTCCTCTGATGACAAGGGCGAGGACACCCACTTAAAGTCATCTCATAAAAGCTCCCTACTTGGGGGGCTCTGGGGCTCCAACAGAGAAAGCCTATGTGAGCAGACCTCACAGAGTGAAATACAAACAAGAACAGCTTGGTATTGTTCTGCCTCACAATTTGCAGCTCTCAGAATCTGAGAACTGGTGTTACGAGCCTCTCAGTCCATACCACAAAAATTGCTCATGAATATTCCCTGGGGAAGTCCCAAAGAAATCATGAAAAGTATTCTGCAACAGACTGAACTTTAAACATCTTCCAAGCACTGGCACCCAAAGTTGACAGCAGTGGTCAAATACATGGGCATATGTCCTTTCCCTTATTTTTCTCTCCAACCCTAGACAGGTCAGAAACCAAAGTAAGCTAGAGGAAAAGAAATACAAAAGCATGATGGAAAAATAGAGCCAAAGTCTCCCATGATCTCTTACACCACTGCAGCCTTCCCAGAGTAAAATGGGAAGAGGGGGGAAAAGATGTGACTTGTAACAAACATGTTTTGCATGTTGATAATTATCCTGGACAGTAAGAGTATTCCTGGATGGAAAGTGTCTGGAGAATTTTTTATTGTCCAAGAGTGATGAGAAAAGCTATGGTACCTGCCTAACATTTTATTCAAGGGGACAGAATAGAGTTCACAGAGCAGTTTTAAAGAGAGAGTGGGAAGAAGTAATAGCATTTTGTTGTTGTTTGAACTTTATTGAGTACAACTCAGACCATTAGAATAATTAATTTTTTAAAAATCTTTTCCCCTTTATTATTTGAAGTGGGCCAAATACTGAGTGGAGTAGTAAGTCAGAGGCCTTGGTAAAGATTCACAGGAAGTCCAAATTCATGTCCCCAGATGTTTAGGGGTCATAAATCCACATCATCACATACAATTTAAGAACCTATAGGCCAGAGAAAAAGTAAAGTCAATGATCAAGTACATCCTATTATCCCTATCACTGGGCAGAATTAACTGCAGAACATATTCAAGCATGATGGCAACATACAAACGAGGCACTCTGGCTCAGGCAATTGTCAGTTCCATCCTGAGTGTCAAAGAAGTCAGAACTTAGCACTACTAATCACAAAGCTAACAGCAGTGTAAGGAGCAAGAAACTAGTTGAAGGCAAGCACACTCCTATCTAGGAGGAGAGACCTGAACTTTGAAGGTTTCTCTTATTCAACAGAAAAAGACCTTTTCTCAGTAACATGGACTTATTTTCTGCAGTTGAAGTGTCTCTCTTTCTGTCTCTCTCTGTCTCCCTCTCTCTTGCACGCACGCACACACACGCACACACACACACACAGCTAAAGCATCACATTACCTAAACTGGAAAACAAATCCATTGTGATTATTGTGTAAAAATCATGTTGCAAGAGATTGACAATTTTTTTTCACATCATAATGGCATTTTAGTTAGTCAAGCAAGGTTCTATACCTCATGCACTTTGATGGCTTTTGACTCCTCATCTAGTACCTGCTTGTGACAAGGGTTCACCATAGGATGCTGCTTTTTAAGTGCAATATGATACAGGAGGAGGGTGTGGAGCCTAGAAAAGTAGGAGAAAATTAAAGGCATGGGCTGGTGTCTGATTTGCTTGGTCTTGCTTTGAGCTTATTTGATTTCAATATGACAGCCAACCACTGAAGGTCAAATTTTCTTGAGCAACATAAAATTTTGATGATTACTGAAACTGAGGAATAATTCCCATGAGGTCTTGTAAAACTCTGTAAAAGCACAGGCAAAGCTGCCATACACCCAGTCCCAAGAACCGCACGGGACGGGAACAGTGGCAGTTCTCGTTCTACATGGGATCCAAGAAACTAAAGGAGAAGTGACGGTGGCCATTTACAGACTGGTTGGTGATGAAAACCTGGACCTCTATTTAATACTTCCAAAGTACCTGGAAAACACTTTGACGGGAGCTAATTTTCTCCTTGTTAGAGGAGTTCATAATTTGGATATCAAATGAAGAAAGACTGAGCAGAAAGTAAAGCTCTGGGGGAAACCCTAGATGGACTTTGCTTAATATCCAATCTCTTTCACTTGTACTTCTTTGGGGGACAAGATACTCTGGTTTTCCAACAAATCTCCTCATTTGTTTATGTTAACCGAGGTTAGATATGTTACTTATAACCAAAGAATTTCTACTTCAGACCAGAATTCTTCCTTTCTCCATGTATTCAACCAATGCATTCAGATAGACTGAAAAGAACACTTTTATCATTTATTTATTGGCTCATATAAAAGCATTATCCTTATTAAAATCAACATAATAGCACCTCCTGTAAATGCGTTTCTCTGTTTCCACTATATAGAAAGATGTTTATACCTAACAGAAATATTCTTTTCTTTTTCTTTTTTTTTCTTTTTTAGAGAGAATGTGTGTGAAAATATCAGGCATACTAAAACTTTCCAAATTATTAAAAATTTAAATAATATGTAAAAATAAATTCAGATATATTGTTATAAATTAAAACAAATTAAGATTCTAATTCAGGAGTTCTAATGATGAGTGCTATGAATTTTTCTCTATCGATATATTTCATAATAGTCCTCCTTTCTGTCTGCTCCAGAGAGAAAAACATACCTATCTTCTTATCTCCCTTTCTGGAGTTTTCATGGTCGGTTTCCTCTCTGTGCCTCCCAGATAATGTGCATCAGTTCCCTTTGTAAAGTCACCCTGATTCTCCAGCACATTCCAAGGCAGAATCTGTGTCCTAAGCTACAGGCTCTGTCCTAGACCTTTCCCGCTTTGCCCAAGGGTCTGAAAGGGTTGGGTTCTGGCTGGATATACAGGCTGAAAATGGACAATGTTTTGCTTTTTAAATAATTCTTACAATTCACCTTTATCATTATTACACCAATCATAGTAACCTATAAAGCCAATTTTTTAATCAAAGTACAAATATACTTCAGTACAATATGATCTAATGCATGGGCCCCAAGAATGTTGCTCTATATCTTCTAATGATAACAGTACATCAGGTTTCACTTAAGCTATTTGGACATTTGTTACTAAGAAAGCCAGTTGTTAAATCCTAACATGAGATATGTGTTTTCTGGAACAGCTCTATTACATCTATGAAGCTTTTATTTAGAGATCAACAACTTAGGAATTAATTATTGATATCTTGAAATTGTTTTAATTTCTGGTTTCTCTAATTCAGACTTTCTCAGGAATCTAACAATGGCTCTCCTGCTTCACTTCAAAGGTCACAGAGAAGTGAGCCTAGTTGCAGCTCACCAGTTTCTAAGATTCCAGCATCTAAATCATCTCTGGCAAGAAATATAAAGGTTCCTCTCTGTGTCTCCTGCAAACTCACAGGCAAACTAGTACATAATTATAAACTCCCAATAGAAGAGGATTGGTTAATTTTATCTTCAAGCTATAGTCTAAAAGAAAATTCTATTCTGTAGCAGCTGTTAGGACTTTTGAAAGTATATAAAGTCATCCTTATTCTTAGTGCAGCTGGGATGGATTCAAGCTCTGCCCTCAGCCTTGCAAATCCAAAACTCACCAGGGTTGGTCAGGAAAAGATTTTGTATCTTTTTGAGAATTCTGCATAAGAAGCTAGTTCAAAACAGAAATCTATATATACTTAAGAATATGTAAAATAAACTTAATGTATATTACTCAAATTTTACTTAAGCATCCTGTATTGTATGGTATTTTACTGCTTTCTGTATGAAACTGAGGTTATTATAATTGACTACTAATATGGCATCCAGTGACCACACTCCCCCCAAAATTTCATTTTATGTTTTCAGCACCATCTCCAGCTCAAAATTTCACCCAAGAGTTAGCTCAGTCTGTGGTAGAGTCTGCATAAACAACAACTAACAAGATAATCATTTCCTTTGCTATCCTATGAACACTTTTTAAAATGACTCATGCAGTGTTTTCAAACTCTCAGTGTTGAAGATACAAGGTTTTTTGTTTTGTTATGTCTTCCTTTCTATCTATAGCAAACAATAAAAGTGAACTACTAGAAATATTAAAAAGACAAAAAAACATAAGGTTATTTTTTTTTTTACCAAAAATTACTCCATCAAATTGTATTCAACTTTTTACATGCTCACTTTTAATTCCTATACTTGTTGCAGATCAGTTGCAGTTTTTAGATAAATACTGGTCCGCAGAGCACACTGTGAGTAGTACTCTAACAAAGAATGCTTAGAGGTAAACTAAGGGAGATGACAACAACTTCTCCTAAGCATAACACTGAAGAACTGTAACGCCACATATCACAGTACTATAAAAAATTGGTATGTAATATTTTGTTTTGCTAGACAGTCTTACCTCATTTCCTTAGATCCACTGGAAATTATTTTATATGGGAAATGGAAGATCATTTTATATTAAAATAGTTCCTATGTTTGTAATTAAATACATTAAAAACAAGCTCATTCTACGAGATTTTATTTACTCACATAATGCTATGTTATGTATGCCTTTGTTTCACCTGCTCCCTCTGCCTGGAGTTCCTTTTCTTTAATTCATACTGCAAATTTAAAACCGGAAAACCCTATAAAATCCAGTTCAGTGCCAATGTCTTCATGAAACTGTCCCAGATTTCAATAGCTGGAAATGGTCTTTCTCTGCTTCCAAAATTCTCTCCCCAGTCTTCTTTCATGGCATACAACTCAGAGTTGTGTCATATGTGTGATATTTTCGCTTCTAAAAACACGTGCTCCATTCAGGGGAAGTCTGTATCTTGTCCAGGTACCTATTTATTATATGATTTTTTCCTCACAACTCCTTATTCTTTTGATTCTCTACTCTCACCATATTTATTAATTTAATGTTTGAGTTTTTTTTTAATCTGAGTGCTGAAATAAACTATAAACTTGGTGACATCAAGAACCTCACCTAACTTCTTTAGCTTTCCATCTCTGACAAATTTAACAATAGCAATACAACTTATGTCAGGAATTATCCTAGGCCACTTAGTCCAACAATGCAATGAGGAACTGCTATTATTATCCCCATTTACTGATGAGGAAACTAAAGCACCCCTTTTAAATAACTTACCCAAACTATGATGGTTACTTTACTAATTACGAGGCTGAGAGTGATTGATACTTCAGTAGTACATTTTCAGAGAATGTAATATTTATTAAGCTTGTATATTATTTACTTCTAAAGACAGGCATATATGATAAATACACATTTATGAATAAATGAATCATTTCAAAGAAAGTTAGCTATTACTTGTTACCTTCTAATTAAGGTAACCTGTATTTCCAAAGACATGGACTTTTATTCAGGACACAAATTACAATATGATATTTTGTAAAAAATTTATTATTACATTTTCAGAAAAACAAACTATCTTTTAATATATTTAACAAGCAACATTTTGTGGTTCATAAAGAACTAAATGGTTAAAAAAAGCTGCTTATCAATTCATAGTAAAGTAGCACTGATATAATAAGATTTTAATTTTTTAAAGATTTTATTTGTTTATTTGAGAGAGAGAATGAGTGGGAGGCAGAGGCAGAGGGAGAAGCAGACTCCCTGCTGAGCAGAGAGCCCCACATGGGGCTCTATCTCAGCACCCTGAGATCACAACCTGAGCCAAAGGCAGATGCTTAACCATAAATGGACTTTTGTTGGGTATTTCATTGAACAGATCAGTTAAATTGACATTATGGAAAATTCATCTAATCAAAACTTTTGAAAAATAGTAACTATAAGAGAACAAAGTATAGTTTAAGAACCTTTGACACTGTATAAAAAATAAAATAGAAAGGTAATGTAATAAGTTGTTTTCGAGTAGAACAACTCTTAATGAAGACTTTAAAAATAAGTTGTATAAAGAATCTAATAATACTTTAATACAGTACATCATTCAGTATCTCTGAAAAAAGAAACAGTTTTTTATTAACAGATGGGAGCCAATTGCTATCAATACCTTTAAGCGAAAGAAAAAAAAAAAAAAAGATATTTTTTTCCAATAGCAATTAACCATAAGTAATAGAAAGTTTGCCCAGATGTCATTCAAAAAAAGGTACAGACAGTGTTCCCAGAAAGAATAATGAACGTGAAATCCAGAGATGCTCATTGCCACTTCAGTTTCAGTTTGAAGATTTATACTCTGGGGTCATTTATATGTTTCCAGAGAGAAAGGCAGGATAATCAAGAACAATTGAAATGGACATGATATTATCATTAATATGAGTGAGATTAATGTTGAAAAGATCATCAGCAGTTTCTTCCCTGGTTCAGAATGGTGCAGATTGGATTTTACTCAAGGAAGTGAAGGGCAAACAGGACAAAATAATGGCTATTTAGGAGAAAAAAAAGGGAGGCAATAGATCAAGCTATCCAATATAAGTGTACTCTCACATGAGATAAAACATGACTGGGTAAATTGTGAAGATAACATTTGTAGAATCTTATAGCTTTTCTATTAAGGTTATCAAACGCGCGTGCGCGCGCGCGCGCGCACACACACACACACACACACACACACACACACACGGCAAAAGGAAATAATAAACATTCTATTTTCTTCTCTTTGGTTTCTCTTTATAATATTTACCCCAAATTAGAAAACAGAGTAACTGGGAAATTAAGCAATAAAACCTAATCTTGAAAATTAGGCAATTACTGTTTCAATTTTATTGACTTATAATGAGACATCTTTTAATATTGTTCTTCAGGGTCTGATTTTCATGAAAGAAATACTCTGCCAAATGCTTACTGTAGTCTAAACTTCACATGACTTTTCTAGTTGAGGGAAAGTGGCAGAGTCTTGTGGCTTCTTCTCAGTCCCTCAATTTATCATAAAGATTAATTTAATAAACTGAAGTATACTTAATTATCTATGCAGAAAATGGTAAGGTGTTTTATAGGAAAGTTTGACTAAAAACCTATCGGTTAGTAACCCAGCAGTAGATTAGATGTTTTACTTTCAAGATTTTATCTCTGTTTTCAGATTTAAAAAAAAAAAACTCACTACAAAATTGGTAGCCTTTATGACTGTAGGATCAGAGAAGGTGTTCTTTTCTTCATACCTTCTGGCACTGTTGTCTCCTTGAACAACACAGAAGTACTTGTGAAATAGAATTATAGTCCCCTAACTTGGAGACAGCTAGTCGTAAATTATCAGGTCATTATTAGCAAAGTCAGTCTGGATCAACCCATGTCAAGGAAGATGAAATAGCTTTCAAGGTACTGGACGAGGAAGAACATTCAGAGAATACTATGAAAAATAATTTGTTTACTGCTCTTTTAACTAAACATAGTTGGGTAGTAATCAACAAGTCTATCCTATCAATTACTTCTTAGAATTCATTATAAAAGATATATCAAATGAACAGGAAATTATCTTTTCAAATGCATTGAACACAGGTCAGCAACTTTACAATAATAATGAAATACATTATTCTTGGCCAATTAAAAGACTGCCCAGTAATGATTCTAATAAGACAGCCTGTAAAAACAGAAGCTCATAAATATGATTCTTATTTACTAGAAATAAAATCATTCAAAATTGAGAAGCTATAAAAAAATAATTCCAAATGAAATCCTTTAAAACTTTGTGAGAGAAAAATATGCACATATATCAAATTAAGCAATATGTAAGAAATTTATTCCCAAAAAAGATACATAGAATTTACAAACAACAAATGGGCCAAAGGATCATAATAATAGATTCGAATGAGCACTAAATCTTCAATAAGACAATAGGTTTCAACTGTATTAACACTTCATTGCATGAGATTTTTGTAATATTTTTCAAAGTAAGCATGTATACACTTAGTACTAAAATTATTAAAAAGGAATGTAAAAACAAAAGATATTAAAATATATTATCTCAAAATACAAAATAACATATATCAAACGAATGCTTAAACTGAGAAAAATCAGCATAATTTTGATCAGGGTGATGAAAAACAATGAATTTGTGAAATAAGTATTTGGATCTTTTAAGGATTAAATACCACAGGTGTTGTATGGATTAGGGAGTGTATTTTGTGATTATTATTAAGATTATGGTTATGGTTATTACTACTCTTTTTAAATGTTTTGAGATTTTATATTGATGCGAATTCTTAAACTTTAGTCTGGCCACTATGCCATCATATAATTTGGTTCTTGGATCAAGGTAATGTGATTTTACTTTTTGGAGCTGCTAATTTATATTCTTTGAAAGAATAAGCAAACAAAAATCTGGAAAATAAATGGCAAGCTTAGTAATATCAAAAAAGACAATTTTCTGCAACATTCTGTTAATTTATTATTTATTCATCAAAAAAATTTTGAAAGCCATCTAAACATCAGGCACTAGGTTATTTGCTTGGGATATAGTTATAAACAAACTATACGCAAAACATGGTCTTAGGGCATGTAACTAAATGTTGAACTAACATGGTAATAAGGGCCCAAATGATGAGTTATACAGGAGCAATTACAGAAAATAACAGTGGAAATATGATGAGTAAACGACAGAGCTCTTATTACATAATGAAGTTGAGACTGATCACGTGGCCTTAAGGAAATGAAAAGGCATTGTGAAGGAATTGATAGTATATACTTCAAAAAACATGGAATTACTTTTGATAAAATTATATAATCTTCATTTTTATTAATATGTTGCAACAAGTAATGTTGATAAAGCATGAAAAATGTTATCAGATGTTTGCATCATTATAGGCCAGTTGATGACAGCTAATCCTCTGTGGTCTGGGAATTTATAATGGGCACTTCCACATTTTTCAGTACTTACTCCCACACTGATAGAGTTAGTAAGTAATAAATAACAATAGACAGTAGACTTTGGAGTAAAGTCCAAATAGCAAATAATACTAATAATATAAATAAAACATAAACATCCATATAAATTAAATACCATAACAGTAAAATTTACTATCTATATGCCATTAAGTAGTACACTGACTCAATATAAAACCTACAGTGTTGGTTATTTTCTAAATTGGTGTTCTTTAAATAAAAGATTTATAAACTTGGATTTATAACAGGATTTTCAAAGGAGTGGGTGGGTGGAAGGGTGTTTTAAGCAAAACACCTTATGGATTTTCAACTTAAAAATGTGTTCCTTTCTAAAACCTATCTGCTTCAGAATGTGCCAACAACTCCTGGAGCTACCAGGCTAACATTTTTCCATCTCACTTTTCACAAGCTACCTTCTCCCACACCCACAAAACAATGTAGTTACTCAAACACTTCTGCATTTTACTTAAGGTTGATGCATTGCCTCAGGGTGTGAAAACATCCGGATGCTTATCAGAGGAACATTTTGAAACTTTCAACTTTTCCATCTCCCTTTAATCAAAGAATGAGTGACCTCTAAGAATGAGTCATTTGAAATAAAAACAAACAGAACATTCTAAAAAACAGTGAAGATGGAGGGGTCTCCATGCTTCATTCATCTTTTCATCTTGGATTTCAGGGGTCAGAGGTGGGGGGCATGATTGAAATGCATATTAATGTCTTAATTTGAATTGAAAAACAAAGTAAGACTCATTCCTAAGGGAATGATTTGGCTAATAGATTTGACAATAAGGAGTGCTTTCTCTGTTATTTCCATAAGCTAAATGACCTAAATTTGCAGCTTCAGGGTGGCTCAGTTGGTTAAGCATCTGCCTTCTGCCTCAGGTTATGATCCCAGGGTTCTGGGATTGAGTCCCACCTCTGCTTCCTTGCTCAGAGGGGAGCCTGCTTCTCCCTCTCCCTCAGCCTGCCACTCCCTCTGCTTGTGCTCTCAGTCTCTCTCTGACAAATAAATAAATAAATAAATAAATAAATAAATAAACTTTAAAAAAATTTTAAAAATAAAATAATATCCAGCTTAAAGTTGTGACAAAATATATTTAAAGAAGGTGTAATGATAAACACATTTTAAAAATACCACAGTGGTCACACACTATTATAATTAACAATATTTCAATTTTTTCAAACTTTTCTAAGAATATCAGATAAAACAAGGTTACTCTAAGGGACTTAGAAACATAAGTAACATTCGTTTTATTAAATAGTACACAGACTCTGCATATGTGTGTGTGTGTGTGTGTGTGTGTATACATACATCTTTCACTTCAGAAAACATAAAAAGAAACAGATTTTATTTCCTGTGAAGAATACAATATAGTCCTTTGTTATAAGGTATAGTTTCTCAAAAGAAGAAATATACCTAAGAAATATTGAGAGGATAAGGGAATTAAGGTCAGAAAGGTGGCAGACTACAATTATTTTTTAAATATATAGTATCGTAACACCCCTTCTTATTCTTATTAAATTTATCCAGTATATTCATCATATCATTTATAACTATTTTGTTTTTATTTTTCACTTTAAAATACTCTTCTCAGAGTCCTTGGCTTATGCTTTGTTTTGGACTTCATATTGCCTGAGTCCACTGTATACATGCTTATATTATATTCCTTTTTTTACATCACATTGTTCTTTACAACACAATTCTTTGAAACTCATTGAGGTTTTTTTTTTCTTTTTTTTTTTTTTTGAGTTTTTTCATTCTGAAAGCTGTTTCAGTTATATATTACTATGCTAAAAAACAAACAAACAAACAAACAAAACTACCACAAATTTAAGGGCTTAAAACAACAGCCATTTTGGGGCACCTGGGTGGCACAGCGGTTAAGCGTCTGCCTTCAGCTCAGGGCGTGATCCCGGCGTTATGGGATCGAGCCCCACATCAGGCTCCTCCGCTATGAGCCTGCTTCTTCCTCTCCCACTCCCCCTGCTTGTGTTCCCTCTCTTGCTGGCTGTCTCTATCTCTGTCGAATAAATAAATAAAATCTTTAAAAAAAAAAAAAAACAGCCATTTTAAATTACCTCCCAGATTCTGTAGGTCATGAACTTGGGCAGGGCTGAGTTGAACAGTTCTGTTGCTTATGGCAGGAACTGAGATCACTCATCCGTATTCAGCAGATAGATGGGCTGGTCTAAACAATCCAAGGGGGTTTCACTCACATGTCTGGAGACGGATAGAAGGCTGTGCTTGCCTGGTTTTCTAACTAGCATGCTGTCTTAGGATAAAGGCTTTGTACATAGCAGCTGACTTTCCCCAAGTTTAGAGTCTTGAATAAATCAGCTGGGAGCTGTATATATGGCCTTTTATTTTATTTATTTTATTTTTTGTATGGCCTTTTATGACCTAACCTTAGAAGTAATATAGCATCAAACCCACCATATTCTATCGGTTGAAGCATTCAAAAACTCCCCGAGTTTTGAGAAGAGATGTAGACCTTATAAATCAATTGAAAGAAACTAGAATGCCTTCTAAAAAACAGTATTGTTGGGGCGCCTGGGTGGCTCAGGCAGTTCAGCATCTGCCTTTGGCTCAGGTCATGATCCCAGGGTTCTGGGATCTAGCCCCATGTCTGGCTCCCGCCTGCTTCTCCCTCTCCTCCCTGCTTGTGGTCTCTCTCGCTATCTCTGTCACTATCTGTCTCTCTCTCAAATAAATAAAATCTTAAAAATATATAGTTTTGGTAAAAAAAATTATATGCAGATCAGCAATTTTTCTCAATTCAGTTTCTTTTTCCTGTTCAAAATGAACACAAACAGAACTAAGAGTTTACATTATTTTAGAAACTCTTAACTACTATAAAGTATTGTCACAATTGTATAAAAATAATTTTATCCAAATATCTGAACTTTTATTGGCATATGAACATATGGAAATGACTAGAATTACTTTATCCGAAAAAGAAGATATACCCTAATAAACCTAATCCACTGAAAATAATATTCATCAATATCTTCTCCGTCCACCTATTAGGCTCCTGACATATATATCTACACTGTGCAAGGTACTACAGGCCATACAAAGGCAGAAAAGCAATACTTTTTCTCTATGAACTTACTTTCAGGTGACAGGTGTACCTTAACCTAAACTCCTATCTAAAAACACTTGACTGCAGATTTGGGTTTATGGAGAAGAAATAACAGGTAAGTTCTACCTATGATTCTAAGATCACTTAAAAATGCGGGCTTATTTGTTTGTGTTCGTTTGTTTTAGGCAACAGAACCTTTTACTGCCAAATCAGAAAAAAAAAGAGTTAAAACAGTGAATACTGAAAGAAGAAAATGATTATTTTATAATCATTTTCACTCTTGCTGAACCATTTTTGGGAAAGATTTTAAAGTATCTGAGGTAGAGGCTTCCTACAGAGAAGAAAAAATATATAGAAAGGAGAGTAGAGTCTCAGACAGCTTTTGGGAACTCATAATTTGCCTGGAGCATTGAACAAGAAAACATGTAATGAGCTGCTAATTTTATGTTTCAGGCAAAAGTTACAAAAGGAGCTTTTGAAGGGAAATCAATGTGAACCAAATCATCAGGGAAAAATTAGCTCTTTTACATAAACACCTCCCAGCATTGCCTCAAAAATTAGGAGACAGGTCAAGATGAACAAAATTGTTTGATTTTTGTAAAAAGGAAAATCTCTAGAAGACATACATCTCAAAAACCATGGATAAGAATAATAATTTTTTTTCATGTTTGTCCTATTACAGAATAGGATAGAATAACCTCTAATAGGATGTATATTTTAATATTTTGATTAATAAGCTGAAGTATTAATCATTATTCAACACGTCATTTATTTCTAGAGAAAAAAGTAACCAATGCAAATCAAAGAGAAAGACATATCCCCTATAAAATCATATAACATTTTAAAAGATTACTTAATAAATTATTAATTTTAACCCCTAGGTCAATTTCTTATCTTAAATGTATACACATAAAAACATTACTGAAATGCAGAATCCCAACTATAACCAAGCTCCCTATTTTTAGAACATAAATTACATGCAGGCATAATTGCCCACAGTGTAATGCAGATGTCAGAATTTAATCAAAATTTGGTCCTTTAATGCACATAAGTTTACACAAAGATGTTTGTATACATATTTATGTCATATGTATATATACTATGTCATAAATGTATATGGATGACTCTATTTGGTTTCTTATTTGGTAGAGAAATTATAAAGCAGAGTGCCAGCATCACCTGTCATTTATTCACTTTTTTGATAATTTTTACTTTTTAAAAACAGATTAGTATTGAGCATTAATTATATTTGCATTTAGAAAAAATGTGACTTTAAAATATTCATATCCTCTGATCCATCCCATTTCCTTATTGGATTTACTCTAAAACACAAATTCATTTAAAAGATTTTCATTCATGCATTCTATCTAATAGTGTGAAGCTCAACTCCAGTAATCATTGAACTGTTAAATTAGTGTTATACCTACTAAAATGCTTAAGGAATATTTTAAAACATGACAAAATCTGTAGAATATAACGTTAAACAAAAATAGTAATAAAAATACATAAAAATGATGTCCTTTTATATAAATTTAGTCATTTTTTTCCCACAAATACGTCCTGAGCATTTTATATTGTCGTGGTTGTACGAGATGCTTCTATGAACCAAACATCACTGCCTTTGTAGAACTTATGCTTTGATGGGTAGAAAAACATAAATAATAGCAATATATAAATTATATATTATGTTAGAAAGTCATAATGCTGTGGAGCAAAAAGAAAAAAGTAGAACAGGAATGGGACACTGAAAAGGCTGCAGATTTAAGTAAAAGTTATCACTGTGGCCACAATGAGAAGGTGAGATTAAAGCAAAGCCTTGATCAGGTCAGTGTGTTAAGAGGTTTACTAGGAAGTTTTAGGGGAAGAGGCAATAGCTACAGTGAAGATTTGCTTGTCTGGACTATTTGAGGAGTAATCAATGAAGCCAACGTGAACATTAAGAGGGAAGGATATCAGTAGAAAAAGATAAGACAGAAAGATAACAGAGCACCAGATATTATCAGTCTTTGATCCTGATAACATGGCTTCTACTCTGAGTAAGATGAGAACATTTACAAAGGCTGGAACTGAGGAGTAATGTGATCTGATCTTTTGAACGTGGACAGGCTAAACTGGGTGATTCTTTTACTAGTCTTGAATGGCTCCACTCATGAGTGTGCAGTCAGCTCCTGGCCCAGCTGGAGTGGTGGAGGTGGTTGCATTGCTCAGCTTAAATGGATTATTTGTATTCCTCATGTTCTCTAATTCTCCAGCAGGCTGTCCTGCTTATTCATGTGTCATCCTATGGTCCCAAAAAGCAGCAACAGGAAGGTCCAAGGTCTCTTAAAGCACACGTTCAGAACTCACATTAACTTCATCTTCTACCATATTCTGTTCGTCAAATCACACTAGTCACAACGCCAATCTAAATTCAAGGGATGACTCCACCTTTTATTGAGCTGGGAAGCAAACTGTGACAACATTTGCAATATAACATTCTGTCCCCTGACCACACTACTTACAATCTTCCCACAAATATGCTCAGAATATGTTTACCCTTATTTCAAGACCCTGGAATTCTCACTCAATAATGGCATTAGGCTTGCAATGCAGGCTCTTGTGATCTAACTGGATACAGATGCAGCTTTGTCTCATCTTTATCCAGAAACATATGAACATATGCGTGTACACACACACACACACACACACACACACACACACCCCACACACCTAAATACAATACTGATACAAGGAAGGATCACTGCAATAGATAGTCCATTTTTACCATATTAAAATTGAAAGTTCAGTTGTAAATTGTGAGTCTAAGTTGGAAATGTATATATATTTACATAGGTAAATTTTGGGAGCAGACATGGAGATTTGGGCCAAGGGAGCAACATGTGGATAGTACTAGGGGTGAGGGGTGCCTGGGTGGCTCAGTCGGTTAAGCATCTGCCTTCAGCTCAGATCATGATCCCAGGGTCCCTGATCAGTGGAGAGACTGCTTTTCCCTCTGCACCTTCCCCTGCTCATGCTCTCTCTCAAATAAATAAATAAAATCTTCAAAAAAAAAAAAAAAAAGTACTAGAGGTGAGAGTTTAACGTGCTAAAATGATGTAAGGGGAAAATGGCCAGAAATGAAAGAAAGTACTAGATTACTGAATAAGAAAACCTTGAAAAGAAGTTGCATAGAGAGTTGTTATAAGGTGTAGATCACAAAAATGACATGAAGGGAGTTGTGTTTAAGAAGATAATTATGGTTACAGCACAAAATTCCACGAAGATTTGCAAGTCAAGAGAGCAAAATCATTATGAAGCCTTTTGTAATAATTAACCTAAATTAAGGTTTAGATGATTAACCTAAACTAAGAAAGTGGTGATAAGAATGGAGTACAAGTGGATATAATCAAAGACTCAAAGACACATTAGGTGTAAGTCTGACATAAATTGGTGATTGATTAAACATTATGGATGAGGCTGAATATGCAGAATTTTCTCTTTCAGATTTTTAACTTGAATCAAATTAAAAGAATTGTTCATTGAGGTAGGGAATACATGACAAAGAATCTTTTGGGAGAACAGTAACAAATTTAATATTGGGTATGTGGAGCTTTAAGATGCCTGAAAGAGACTTAGGGAGATGTGTCTAGGATATAATCAGATATTTAAGTCAGTAAAGACAATGGGGCGACAATCAGGCTGTGGCCGTATCTCCAGTTTAGACAAAATGTCTGGAGCCAGGAAATCACATGCATGTAATGGGCAGAATGTGGAGAGAGGAAAAAAAAATTAATCTTTAAAGATTGCCGATATTTAAAGGGTTGGGAAAGGAGAAAAGGAATAATAAAGGCAGTTATAAACAAGCCATCACAATTGATGAAGTTAAACTACAACATATGGACTTTGCCATGTATCACACTAGTAACAAATAGGGGTTCAATTAAAATATAAGCCAGTCTGCCCCCACGCTCTTTACAAACCAACACATGGATTTTCATAAGTTGGGTCCTTTACAGAATAAGAAAATGGAAGAAAATCTTATTACCATTTGTACACCCCAGAGAACTCATGCTTTTTTCTTTACTCTCAACCATTTAAAGTACTGGAGAAAATCTTGCCCAAGACCAGATAAAAATAATTCAACTGCTAAGAATCACTCATTTACAAAAGATTTATATCACTAATTGTCTGACAACCTAAACAAGTCCTAAAATTTTGTACTTAGTATTAGATATTAATAAAATAGTTTCTCCTGTGTCCTGTTCCCAACTCCCCTGGCTTCTTACTGAATTTCTAATACAAAGAGCCTGCATGTAAAGATCCAGTATCTGAATAGGAATTTGTTGTAGATAAAATGACTGCAAGTAAGTGGGCATTTTTTATTTTTATTTGTTTTATTATTATAATTTTTTAAGATTTTATTTATTTTACAGAGAGAGAGAGAGAGACAGCCAGTGAGAGAGGGAACACAAGCAGGAGGAGTGGGAGAGGAAGAGGCAGGCTCCCAGCGGAGCAGGGAGCCCAACGCGGGGCTCGACCCCAGGACCCTGGGATCACGCCCTGGGCCGAAGGCAGACACTTAACAATTGAGCCACCTAGGCGAAGTGGGCATTTTTTAATCCAGAGAGCTTATTTTCAGGAACCTCATGCATATATATTTGGTTTTTATATTTCAATAGGCTCTTTAATTTTCTTAATATGATTGTGTTAAAATAGTCTTTTCTTCGTTCTTTACCCAAACCAAAAACTACTGATTTTCCCACCTTGGGAAGTGATCAAGGTGATACAGTGGCCAATGATGTGCATTTTGGGCCTTAATTTTAACAGCTCTGATTGGAATTTTCTCCTATAAAGGAACTTTATCTCACAGACTATATTTCTCCCAGTTCAGTCAACAAACCCAGGGTTTAGTGTGGCCATCTGCAGTCTGACTAGAGCTGCTAACTCTTACCAAAGAGGTTTCCATAGCTGAAGAATTTAAAATACCCTTGCCAGGGACTTATCCCTAGAAATTTGGATTAATTGCTCTATAGTTGTGTTATATGCAACAGTATTTTTTCAAAAAATCTCCAGGTGATCTTAAGGG
The DNA here is from genome assembly GCF_017311325.1 of Ursus maritimus. Classification (NCBI taxonomy): domain Eukaryota; kingdom Metazoa; phylum Chordata; class Mammalia; order Carnivora; family Ursidae; genus Ursus; species Ursus maritimus. Next base: position 15,415,374 of record NW_024423675.1, read on the forward strand.
TAGCCACAATTGTGCACCAACACTTTACCTGATCTACAGTAAGCTTTAGATGATGTTACTACCTTTGTTTTTTAAAAAGGAAATACTTGACAGTAAGTTATATAAAATACTTATTTTTTGCTGCTCCTATAAATTTATTAACAAAAAAATTTGATTTCTTTAGACAAGGCCTTTGAAAAAGGTCTTGAGCAACTGTAAAATAGCAAAATTATTTCAATCAAGGGTACTTTGGAATAATTAATCCTTCAAAGAGATTTTAAACTCTTTTAAATAATGTCTAATTTTACTTTTAAAACTGATCACTCATTGAAATGAAACTACGGAATGTCACCCCAGGCGACAGTCCCTTTGTGAAATTAAAGATCCAAACATTCGCTGAAAGCAGTAGTGAGACGTGACACCTTCAATAATCACTCAAATTCACCAAATATCCTAAGCTTTGGTGAAACAGAATGTTTGCTGGAGTGTTTGCCATCATTTTTCTTCTTTTTTTACTTCAGAGTACATAGAACAAAAGTCTTTCAGTATTTACATGTCAGAAGCCGGATGGTAGACATAAAACTGACCAGTTGGCCTATCTAAAAGTACTTTAAAGCAAAGTCCTCTGAAGTTAAAACTGCCAATTTACTTACCACATATGTTTAATAAGGAAACATTTCCTAGCAAGTTTCCATATCTTTTGTGGCATCTTTAAAGATTCACAAGGAACAGGTATCAGACAAGGGACAAGTGGACCTCCCAAACACAAAATTTAATTGTGTAAAAAACCATCTACTCTATTTTCACAACATTTACTATAAAAAGTTAGAGAAACAATTCTCAGAAACCCTTAACCTGATTGGAATTTATGTAGAATTCTCTAGGTTTCTCATAGCACTTTGTCCATATGACACTATAAGAACACTAGAATATAAGAGCTTTGAGGTGAGAGATGATGTTTTATTTTAATTTCTGTCTCACCCAGACTCGGTCTATAACAAATGCTAAATGCCTATTTTTACTTACCCAGTAAGTACACAGAATAACATTTCTTGGTTTCCACTATATTAATAATAGAAGAGATGAATTAACACTTCTTAAAAGTAATATTTGAGGTTATTTTAAACGTAGGTAGGTCAGAAATATAAAAAATAAAATTAGTTGACTTACTCCAAGAGAGTATAATGACAAATGACAACAATCATGCTGGAATTCAACATCAACAACAAATAATTAAACATTGAATGAACCTGACAGAAGACCTTTAAAATGTTGCCAAACTCTATTTGGATAAACTGAATGTTTACAACAAGCCTAATGATTTCATCAGTCTTAATTATAATTGTGGTTTAGTAAAAGACTCACATCCACTAAAAGCAATGAAGAATGTGTCAAATGTTTGAAGAGAAACAATTAACCACTGCCCAAATGGTTATTGTTTTGAAAATAATCAGAAACTGGGGAAAATGATGGTAATTGCAAGAGAAAGTCTATTGTCTGTGAGACATCACAGTGATTCTCTTACACAGCAGTTCAGTGTGACGAATTCTTCAGACATATATCCTGCTTCTGCCTCTTTCCATGAAATTGTATGCAATTTAAAAATATATTTTGTAGTATTTCAAAATAACAAATTTGAAAAAGACAACTGTTGTTTAATATTCATGCCATTTTACTTAAAATATATGTGAGAAAATTTGGACAAAATTTGTTTTAAAAAAGCTTAAGTTTTTGCATACAAGTTTCTTATATTAAAATTAGTAGAAAATAATATCCAGCTTTAACATTAGGAAACCATGTAAACTGATGAACCTTTTGAATATTGACCATAGATTTGATTATTTTCCAGATATAATGCAAGCATTATAATATTTATACAGATATATAAATGATTTAACATCACTGGGTCTATAATACTTTGTGTTTTGCACTAATCAGCATTTCCTATAAACATTTCCATATTTTGAGATGCAGTATACAATTAACATTTTAAATATACACAGCATTCCATTATGTTAATTTTGTATACTTTGCATAGAAATAATATTTTTGTTGGATATTTAGTTCATTTACAACTTTTTTAAAAGTGATATTGAGCCCATAAATGCTTTGCCTAATTTACTTTAAAATTTCTTCTTGAAGAATACTTTTCAGGGAGAATATTCCTACAGGGAAAATGTAGTTTTAAAGTATGCAGATTGTTCTGTTGGTTCAATTTTTTTTTATTGTGAAATATAACTCTAGAAAGAAGAGCATACCAAATTTTAAGTATCATAAGAAACATATAAATTGAATAAACTCAAAAAATCAATATACAGTATTTACTTTCCTTTGTTTTGCCAGTGTAATAGGAATATAATTGTACCTAAAAATTGTTGTAATTTGCATCTCTTTAATTGCTATTGAAACTATACTTTTCTTTATCAAGTGCTATGCTGCCCATGATTTTTTATGTAATAAATGTCATAAATTCTGGATACTAAATACAGATTTAGATTGTTACATAGATTTAGTACTAATTTTATTACTTGATGCTTATATTTTATGGGTATTTATGAGTCTAGGCATCTAAATTACCTCTAAAATTCTCACTGCAAGTATCCTATAAAAATGAGCTTCTGTACATGTAATGACACTAGAAAACAGGGAAGGATGCCATAGTAGCTAACTCTAAATACAGAGCATTAGATGAGGAAATGCAGACTCACTAAAATTTAGGAGGTAGGGGATAAAACTACTGGCTTAAAAATTGTACCCATTATAGCATATGAATCAGGCAAATGAGATTCAACACAATGCCATTCTGTTATCATAGATGAAGTGCAAAATAAGAAAATAGAACCTAGGGAAATATATATGTAATAGTTATTTTTTTAAAGGATTTTACTTATTGGGTGCCTGGGTGGCTCAGTAGTTAAGTGTTTGCCTTTGGCTTAGGTCATAATCCCAGCATCCTAGGATTGAGCCCCATGTCTGGCTCCCAGCTCAGTGGGGAGTCTGCTTCTCCCTCTGCCGCTGGCCCTGCTTGTGCTCTCTCTCTCTCTCAAATAAATAAAATCTTTCTAAAATTATTTAAAAATAAATAATAAATATTTTATTTATTTATTTTGAGAGAGTGAGAGAGAACACAAGCCGGGGGGGCGGGGGGCGGAGGGCAGATGTAGAAGCAGACATAGGGAGTGGGAGAAGCAGACTACCTGCCAAGCAAGGGGTCAGACGCAGAGCTCAGTGCCAGGACCCTGAGATCACAACCTGAACTGAAGGCAAACGCTTAACCAACTGAGCCAGCCAGGTGCAACCATGATAGTTATTTTCAAAGAACAGATAATAGGCATCTGAAAACTGTGTTCTTTGAGAAAAGACAAACAAATGAGGTAAGCCCTATAATTTTGCCCACTTTAGGCCTGAAGAAACATCCTGGACTGTGGTGAAGAGGAGAACCCTGGCAGAGCATGGCACTCTAATTGAGTTGAGATAATTGAGATAGGAGCTCAAGGAGATCAGGTATGTACAATTCGCATGGCAGAGCACAGGAGAAATGGTCGTTACACAGAAAATGAACTGCAGAAATTTATATAAGGTTTCCACTGATTCCGTTAATGAATAGTAAGCAGAGCATACACAAAGTCAAACTCCATGCAGCTGAGCAAGTACAATTGAGAAGCTGTAAGATGAACAATTAGAAACTGGAGCATTTTCAGTTTCTCTCAATCAACAAGAGTGTAGAATAATTTGGGACAACTTGAATAGCACACAGAGACCCCAAAAGAAACACACCCTAATAGTGTGGCTAATTATAACTAGACCTGCTCGACAAAACCTAACAAAAGAAAAGAATCAGGATACTCAACAACAGGAGCCAGAAAGAAAAAAATGTTAAACATTCCTTGAAGAAGGAAAACAAAATCCAGCATTTAATAAAATGAAACTCGTCATATCCAGATGTCAAATTACCAAACATGCAAAGAGGCAGGAGACATTCAGTCAGTAATTAGAAAGAAAATCAGTAAAGAGAAAAAGACCATGAAATTAAAAAAATCATGGAATTAGCAAATAAGGACTGTTAATGTATTAAATAAAACATGTTTTAAAGAAAATCATGAATACGGAGAGTATACAAATGAAAAATATGAAAAAGCACAAAATATAATATCTAAAGCCAAAAACACAGTATTAACAATTTTCTTTTTAAAGATTGAAATAAAGGGGCGCCTGGGTGACTCAGTTATTAAGCATCTGCCTTCAGCCCAGGGCGTGATCCCAGAGTCCTGGGATCCAGCCCTGCATCGGGCTCCCTGCTCCGCTGGGAGCCTGCTTCTTTCTTTCCTACTCCCCCTGCTTGTGTTCCCTCTCTTGCTGGCTGTCTCTCTGTCAAATAAATTAAAAAAAAAAAAAAAAAAAAAAAAAAAAAAAAAAAAAAAAAAAAAAAAAAAAAAAAAAGACTGAAAAAATATCAACAGAACACTGGTGACTAGTGGGACAAAACCAAATTGGTCTAAAACACATGTAATTAAAATTTTGGTAAAGGGATACAAAGAGGTTAATATATATATATCTTTTATATTAATGCATTCATTAGTACATAATTAATTATATATATATATTTAATATATTTTAATCAATACCCAAAAGTTTTCCATTCTTTAAAAGGAGAACTCTACAGATACAAAAAAATGAATAAAATCCCAATAGTATAAACAAATATGATTGGATACTTCAACATTTCTCTGTCAGTAACTGAAAAAACAGAAAGGCAAAAAATTAGTAAGGTTACAAAATACTTGAAAACCACCGTCAGACAAATTGAGTTCACTGGGTTTTTTTTTTTAAGATTTTATTTATTTATTCCACAGAAAGAGAGAGAGAGCACAAGCAGGGGGAGGGGCACGCAGAGGGAGGGGCAGAAGCAGGCTTTCCACTGAGCAGGGAACCCAATGCAGGGCTTGATCCCAGGACCCTGGGATCATGACCTGAGGTGAAGGCAGACGATTAACCAACTGAGCCATTCAGGTGCCCCCTTAATTGCTTTATAGAACACTCCCATAACCAACAGCAGAATACATACTATTTTCAAGTATATGTAGAATAATCACATAGATCATATACTAGGCCATTAAAATGTCTTGGTAAATAAAAAAGCTTGAAATACAAAATCAATGATCTAAGTTCAATATAAATTTCATACCTAAGTCTGGTTCTATCAACTATTTTGCCTCTTTATGTTTTTTTGTTTTTATTTTGCTTCTTTTTCTGTCATGTAATTGTGTGTTTCTTGTTGTTCTGTTGTTCTTATTGAAAGCCAGGCACCTTGTTTAGGAAAGAAGAGAGACTGAAGTTCATGCCTGGAAATTGGCAGAATTTTTCTTTTGCTAAGCCTTCAGTGTGAGAAGACTGAATTAATACAGATGTGAATAAATCAGGGATGTGGCTTTGGCAATTGTTACGGTGACTCCTAGGGAACACACAGGCCTCAAAATCCACATGTATTACACTTTGAAGTTAGGCTGGGGTCATTATGTGGTATGGGGAAAAGGATGTTCTATTTTCTTACCAACTTGTACAGTATCTAACATCTGTCCTAGGTAAGCAAATGCTTACATCCCATATCACTGCCTCCTCTGTTTCCTATGATTTCAGGTTATTAATTGTGTTAAATACTCAGCTTTTTGATAAGTTCAAGGAAAGTTGTAATTCTGTAATTTATCTAGCTATTTTGATGATTTTAGAAGTGTTCCCTCATTACAGCTTTCTGTGTTCACTCATTACAGCTTTCTGTGTTCTTAGCAGAACATTCACTGTTGTTTTATTTGCATTGTTTTGGCAATTAAAGATATCGAACATCTTTTCCTATGCTGACCTGTCTTATGCCTTCCTTGTGAAGTGTCTATTCAAATATTTTGTATTATTATTGAGTCACAGGAGTCCAGTATGCAAATTTGGATGCATGTGCTTTGTCAGATACATATTTTGCAACAGCTTTCTCCCAGTGTATGGTTTATCTTTTTTTACTGAATTTTGTTTCATGACATGGGCTTCTTGGTGTTTATTCATCGTGTTCACTCGGTATCCCCATAAACTGCAAATTTCTGTTTTTCATTAAATTTGGGAAATTTGGAGCCATTATTCCTTCAAATATTTTTTTCTGCCTCATTTTCTTCCTTCTCCTCCTAATTCAATTACGCATATATTTGCCCATTTATATCAACTAACACGTTCTTGAGTCTTAGCACCTTTTTGCATTGCCTTAGGAGTAAGAAAACATAAGGTAAGACAGTTGCTGATAAACTACGTATCTTTTGGATATGCAGGCTTTGTTTTCTCTCCTGAAATTTTTATTTAATAATTTATACTGGGATATACTCTACCCAGAGAAAGTATTTCCCATACCAATTGGCTTTGGCTCTTTCCTCAAACTTAGTTCAGTTTCCTGTAATGTGACAAACTTTATAGGTCTTTTCCATCTCTCTTCAGATTTTCTGAAGGTATTTAGTTTTGTTTTTGTTTTTGAAATGTTTTCCTTGACTTCTGTTTGCCTTCCTACCCATTAATGTTAAGGAGAATTCTCATAGCTCCCTTGATATGACTCATTTCTCTAGAAAATTTTGGGAAGGATTACAAAAGGCTGGGATTTCTAGTCCCAATACTGGTCTCAAATAGATTTCCTGTTTTCAAAGCTATGACAAGAAATTAAAGTTCTTCTGAAAATTTTTTTTTACTTTTTTTGCAGTTGTTAGAAATATTTTCCAACCATTTCTGTATTCCATTAGGGCATTTTTCGAACCATTTTCCTTTATACTTCATTAAGGGTGGAAGTCCCTGAAATTCAGGTTTATTCTGTCATATTTTCCATGAAATCCAGACTACTGATATTATTTTAAACACTTTAATATTATTAGAATAGTTCTGATGAATTTATGTCACTTTTATAATTCAAAAACTGAACTAAAAAGAATAATTTTTCTACACCTGTAATTTTTTGCACCTATAAGAAAAACAAAAACTGTCCAGTGAACAATGGAATTTTGAAAAATAAACAGAAAAATCATTAAAAAATAAATGGACAATTAAATGGACAATGAAAATAGGTTCACTATCATTTTTTATCAAATATACAATATAGAGAACATATTTAGTAAATACATTAAAATGAGATATTAAGTTTTACCGCCTAGAGTTCTAAAAAAAATTTTTAATGTAATATAAAAAAACCAAAGATACAAAAGTCATCATATACTAGTTGATACCCTCTTCTTATGGGAATTGGTTACATATACTAAGTGCCTCAAAAGTATGTCAAATTTTAAAATGTGTCCTAATATTAATTAGAATAATGGTATGTACAGGGATGGTACAGATATGTATATGAGAAAGGATATGTAAAAAAAATTTGTGGTGTGGTGTCATTTATTACAACAGCCAACCAGGAAACTATCTAAATGCACAAATATAAGTTAGTAAATAATTATGAAAAATCTATCAAAATTGAATAATATATAGCTATAGAAAATCATATTGAGAAATATTTTATGTACATAAATATAATTATATTAATATATGAAAAAGCAAGCTATATATAATATGGATTTTTCTATTAAATGACCCCACATACATTAAAATAAATCACAAACTTGGAATTAACCTAATTAAACTGTGTATAGAGATAAAGAAAATAGAAGTAATTTTAGTTTGTGTTTTGTGGGTGAGCATGTCTGTGTATTTCTCTAATTTTCAAAAACTCTGCATTAAGCATGCATTATTTGTGTAAGTCCTGTATTTTTATAGGTAGAAAAAAATTATTTAAAATATTTTTTATATTCAGAAAACAAATAACAAAAAACACCTAAATATAACACCTGTTTTTTGGAATGTGGGAGGAAGAGTATAACCAGAAGACAAAACACAGCTAAAACTGTTGAGAAGTTTTGGACACATTGCAGGAACACTGTATTGTGAAGAATTGTGAAGAATGCAAAATCAGAGAAGACAAGAAAACTGGAAGTCTCAAAAAGAGGCTAATAGTTGACCTTGACAAAGTGTGTAGAAAAGCTAAGAAAAGAGAGCACTCAAATACCTCTATTAATTTCCTAAAGTGTCTTCTTTCATGTTAAAAGCAGTTTTATTACCATGGTGGCACTATTAGAGGCTTTAGTTCTGTCAGAGAATGTATTTCCTGTTTCTTTTAAAGGATTATTTATTCACAGCTGTATGACTTAGAGAACCTCCAATGGGAGGAATATTTTCCTCCATCCCATCAATGCAGAGTTTGGCCATACTATTTACTTCAGGCACTGAAATGTGAATAAAAATAAAGCAGGCCATTTTATATTTCCATCAGCTCTCTTGCTCTTCCCCTTTCCCAAGGAAATAGGATGTCCTAATGTGAGGATGCTTCTTAAGACAAGATACTGAAGGGGCACCTGGGTGGCTAAGTCAGTTAAGCATCTGACTCTTGGTTTTGGCTCAAGTCATGATCTCAGGGGCATGAGATCAAGCCCCCCACTTGGAGCCCCACTTCAGGCTCCAAGGAGTCTGCTTGAGATTCTCTTTCCCCCTGCCCCTCCTTTTCATGCTCTCTCTCTCCCTCTTTCCAAAATAAATCAATACATCTTAAAAAAAACAAAAATAAAAGACTGGATACTAGAAATTGATATAACAACAATATAGCCTTATGCATGCAGCAGGAGCCAGATGCTAACAATCTTAAGAAGCTAAAAGAGAAGAACAAGTTAGATCAGAGGCAAATAAAAAGATGCATTAGTGATAAAAGCAAAAATGAACGAAATAAAATATGAACAAAGAAAAAAGAAAATCAGTAGACTCAAAACCTTCTCCTGCTTTGAGAAGATCAATACAAGTTATAAACCTTTAGCCAATGAATCAGAAAAAAAAAAGAAATAATTTGTCAATATCAGTAATGAGAGAGGAAACCTTGCTACAAAGCCTATATAGATGTGTATGCGTGCGTGCGTGTGTATATATTTTTTAATTTTCTTTTTTTTTTAAAGATTTTATTTATTTATTCAACAGAGATAGAGACAGCCAGTGAGAGAGGGAACACAAGCAGGGGGAGTGGGAGAGGAAGAAGCAGGCTCATAGCGGAGGAGCCTGATGTGGGGCTCGATCCCATAACGCCGGGATCACACCCTGAGCCGAAGGCAGACGCTTAACTGCTGTGCCACCCAGGTGCCCCTATTTTTTTTAATTTTATATGTCTTCTTGGTCAATTTTCTAATTTCTGTTATTCAAGGAACTTGTCTATTTCACCCAAGTTGCAATATTTATTGGCATAAAGTTAGAGGCTACCCCTCCATTATTCATTTAATGTGAGTCAAATTTGTAGGTATGTCTCCACTTTTGTTCTCAACATCATTTATTTGTTTTTGTTTTCTGTCTCTTTCTTTATTCTTGGTAAATCCAGTTATAGATTTAACAATTTAATTAATCTGCTCCATGAACCAACTTTCAAATTCATTAATTTTTTCTATTGTTTATTTCTGTCTTGTTTCATTGATATCTGCTCATATCTTTATCATCTCTCTGCTTCTGTTCTGTGATAGGCAGTCTTTAAAATAGCCCCCAGTTATCTTTGCACCTGTTAACCATATCCTTGTGTTATCATATCCTCTTGATTGTGTACTGTAGCTAATGACACACATATAACAAAACAGACAAAAGTAATAGGATATTACTTCAGAGATTAGATTAATAAAAGACTAACTACAGTCTTGCTACGTTGTGTGCATTCTTTTTCCCACTCCTTCTCCCTCTCTTAATTCTTGCCCCCATTCTCTGCCAGTGAGAAATGAAGGATATAAGTCTGAAACCCATAAGGAACCAAATCCTACCAACAACCTCATGAGGAAGTCTCTGAACTTTCAGATGAGACCACAGCCCCAGTTGACACCTTGATTGAAACCTTGTTCAAGACCTAAGATGGAGGCACCCAACTAAGCCATATTCAGAGTCCCACCTCACTGAAATTGTTAGATAATAAATGTTTATTGATTTAAGCCACCAACTTTGAGAGAAATGTGCTATGCAGCAATACATAAGTAATACAAATTTTCATACCTGGAAGGATACCTAAAAGATTTTGGGTAGAGTTCAGCTTCCATTTTCCATTCAGAGTACAGAACACTGTAAAGAGCATCACTCCCACTTGTACAATATGAGAAATATCATATAAACTTGTGGTGGTTAACTTTATGTACCACCTGGATTGGGCTAAATTGATAGCTAGTAAAACATTATTTATGCGTGTGTCTGTGAGGATATTAGCATTTGAATTGATAGACTGAGTAAAGAAGATAGCCCTCACTAATGTAGGTGGGAATCATCCAATTCACTGAGGCCCTGAATAGAATAAATAACAGAAGAAGGGTGAATTTGCTCTTTGCTCGAGTTGGAACATCAAAATTCTCCTGACCACAAACATCAGTGCTCCTGGTTCTCAGGCCTTCAGACTGGGACTGATTTATACCACCAGCTTTTCTGGTTCTCCAGCTTGTTGGCAGCAAGTCATAGGACTTCTTGGCTTCCACAATCTCATGAGCCAATTCCTATAATATATCTCCTCCTGTATGTATGTATGTATGTATGTATGTATGTATATGAATATACATGTGTATATATATCACCATCCTATTGGTTATGTTTCTCTGGAGAACTCTAATACAAACCAGCAAATTAACTACTTTTATCAAACTTATCAAAGAGCTGAGGTCCAGGCTAAACAATTTACCAGAAATCTGAATAAAAACAGGTGCTTACGGGAAGAACCAGGACTCGAGCATTTGCTTACCTGGGGCAGATATTGATAGATATCATATATTTCAATAAGAAGATTCTACTAGTAATTAACAACTGATCCATAAAAGGCCAACTATGGGCTAATATGAGAATGTTAAGTCCCTGGAGACATATGAGGTTCACGCATTTTCAGTCCAGGAAGGCCACTAGGCTTTCATAGGGAAGCTATGTAAAAGAAAGCTTCCTGTTGTGTTGGCTATAGGAAGAAAATGGCAGGCACTGCTAAAACTCTACCTAGAATCATCTCCCCTGCCTCCAATACCCTTTTCTTATAAGGGGAAGGACAAGAAAAACTGTAACCTGAGATTACTGGTGGAACCCCACTGCATCTGGGGAGGTGGCACCCCACATGTACTAAAACTCCACCAAGACCCACCTTCCCCATATCTGACTAAGGGAAAAGCCCTAGAGATCCAGGAATAAAGGCAGGAAAACCTATGCAGGGAATAGGGGAAAATCCTTTGGAACTGGAGAAGGAATACAGGAAAAAACAAATCCACACTGAAGCCTGAGGCAGAAAAAAATGATAGGTCCACTATTATATACAGATGAGGAAGACACAGGCTTGTGAAGGCCAGGATCCCAAGAGCCAGGTTCACAGTACCTCCTTAAGTAAGACTTAACCAGAACAACAAAGAATTCCCCCAGTTCACTTACCGCCAACATAATAATGAGCATCAAGTGAAACCTAACTGTGGGATACAACCGCAAAGCTGCTTCTGAGGAACAGAGCTAAAGAAAGACCCAAAGCAAAGCAGGGAACCGACATTAAGAATAATCCCCTGGAAATTTTGCCCTCGCCATAAATAAAAGGTATGATCAGAAAGACTTGAACCTCTGGCATACTGAAGATGATCACAGCAACAAACTTCAAACCCAGCTCAACTCTTAATTCGATCAGCCTTAACCACCATAATAAAGACTTACTGGAAGGAAAGGTGTGCTCATCTGTAAGCATAAGCATATTTATCTCAGTTTCTGCTGTCCTATACAAATCTAGTTTTCAGAAAAAAAAAATCCCTTCTTTTCTCTAATGGATTTCAAGATTTCTCTTTATGACTGTTTTTTATCAATATGATTATAATATGCATATTATATGTTGGTGAGGATTTTATCATATTCACTCTTTTTGGGTCTCACTGACCTTCCTAGATCAGTGGCTTAAAGTTTTCTTCAAATTTGGAAATATTTTAACTATTATATCTTCAAATATTTCTTACTGTACTCCTTTATTTCTTGTAATTCAGTAACATCTATGCCACCTTGCTTGGTAGTCTCTTTTAATTTCTTTTTCAGTATCCTTTTCTCTCCATGTTTTAGTTTGGATAATTTATATTGCAATGTCTTCATTGTCTTTTCTTATGCCATCTCCTATCTTTTGTTACACCCATACAATGAGTTTTTCACTTTAGACTATGCTTTTCTGGCTCTGTAATTACCATTTAATTCTATATTTTCTGTTTCCTTCCTCACTATTTTCATTGTCCTTTAATCACTGAGCACATTTTCAGTAACTGCTTTGAAGTTATTTTATAGTAATTTTGTCATCTCTTTTTTCCCTATGATTTGATATTTCTTTTGTCTATGAGTCACATCTTCCTGCTTCTTTGTATGTCTAGCACTTTTTGATTTGATACTGAACATGGGGTATATTAAATTATTGACTGCATTTTGCTATCATCATTTAAAATTTAAAGGATATGTTTTGTTAGGCATTTCAGTGGCTTGCAGATCAATTTGATTCAGTAGAAGCATTTTTTACCATTGTTAAGCGTTGACTACTCTAAAGCACTTTTGAGGTTTCTCCTGAATTAATAATGGGGTCAATAATGTCTCTCTACTCTCAGGCTAAGGATCTCTTAGCCCTGTGTGGGCCCTGGAACTTTTCAGTCCACAGCTTCCAATAGTTGTTTTTCCATATTATATGTCTCCTTTTGCCTGGCTTTGTGCAATTTCACTGCATACACTTTCAGATTATTGTTTACCCATTCAAGCTAACCCTTTTGTGGATTTACAGAGCTCTTCATCTGTGTAACTTCCTCCTGTCTGATATTCTTTCCCACAAATTTCAGTGGCCTCTGCTACCCAGATCTCCAATCTCAATCTCCTTTAATTAGTACTACAGTGTGGTTTTTCTGCTTGTGTTACCCTCTCTGACCCCTAGTCTGAAACATGCCTTAAGGAAAATTATAAAGATAATTCATGCCAATTAATTCCTTCTCTTAGGAAAGTCAGACTTGTGCTATTTCAAGTTTAATATCTGGAAATAATTTTAGTCAGTTTTCTAATTAATTTCTAATTTAATTTTCAGAAGGCATGGCCAGTACCAACTACCACTGAAAGTAGAAGTTTCTCCATTGAATTCTTAATTTCTTTTTTTTTTTTAAAGATTTTATTTATTTATTTGACAGAGACAGAGATAGCCAGCGAGAGAGGGAACACAAGCAGGGGGAGTGGGAGAGGAAGAAGCAGGCTCACAGCAGAGGAGCCTGATGTGGGGCTCGATCCCAGAACGCCGGGATCACGCCCTGAGCCGAAGGCAGATGCTTAACCACTGTGCCACCCAGGCGCCCCAAATTCTTAATTTCTAAATTACTTTCTATTTCTAAACATTCAATTATGTAAAGACTATTATTTTTTGTTCCTTTTTCTCTGCAGAGATTTTCGTTTACTTTCTTTTTATTCAAATGTGCTGACCCATTTTAGTTTATAATTTGTGATAATATCCACATGACATCTTTATGAATACATTGTGAATTGATAATAATGAACTGATAAAGTATGCTTTCTTTGTGTTTATAGTGACTCATATCCTTGTAGAATTAGTGATTTCTGACTGTGTCCTGCTCATTTTACTTAGAGCATAATTTCTGGAAATTACTGTGCCCTAGAATGTAGGTGCAATTTTCCAGACAGGATTTGTGTTTGTGGCTAATAAGGATATAAGGGAACTCTTAGCTCAAGACCAGTCTGAATTGAGTTCAAAGCTTGAGGTTTTATTGACCAACAGCTGATGTGAATTTCCTACACAGGATGGTAGGGCCATCTCAAAGGTTTACCTCCTGAAGGACTTTTTTAACTCCTACATAACAACACCAAGGCAATTCTCTTTTGTATAATATAGCATGTACATAAGAAAAATCAGATTTATTTCTGGATCACCTTACATCCCAAATTGCATCTCGTTTTTGTTTTTTTTTTTCCTCGATATCCCTTGAGATCATATAAAGTATGCTCAAGTGCCACAGACTCTGCAAATATATTCAGAGTTAAAGCTACTTCAACTCTGATTTCTTCTGTAGTTCCTTGGCTTCACTGACATTTTTGCCTCATATTAGGTTACCAACTGGTATTCAGAGCCTTTTAGAATATTAAAAAAATACTTAGCTTTTTCTCTGAGAAGGGTTAGTCCAATTTCCTAGATCCTTATCCAATATCATAAACTGAAGTCCTACCTCATTTTCTAAAGATATATTCAGGAAATCTAACATACATATGGAAAAAACTAAACTTCAAACCCTGAGCAATAGGTGAGCTGATTCCTTTTGACATGGATGTGCAATGATATACAGATAGTTAGAAAATATTTACCATGGTCCCAATAAATTCAGAGTATGACATCAATTAGAAAGAAGAAACTGTTTAAATGTGGAAGGACAAGAAGAAAAACCTAATTTAGATATTTAAAGAACCTGTGAAGACATTTGATATAAGATATCTGCAGGGATAAATGAGTTCCCAGAAGAAAACCCTATGTAGGGGATAGAAGAAGAAAAAAAATATTTTTAAAAACATAGAGGAAATATTCAAATAATGACCCTATAAATTAAAAGACATTTCAGAAAGAAAGAGTATATTGATTTGGCTCAAGCAAATTATTTAAAGCAATTTTTTTAATCCTGATATAAGGAAAATTGGTCTTAAAACTAAAATTATGTACTATGTTTATGAAAGTAACTGAAAATTGAATCACAACTATGAATGACCTGGTGAGATTTTTTTTTTTTTAATTTAATTTATTCACTTTAGAGATAGGTCGAGAAAGCATAAGTAGGGGGAAGAGCAGAGGGAGAGGGACAAGAAGACTCCACGCTGAGTGCAGAGCCCAATACAGGGCTCAATCCAACAACCCAGAGACCATGACCTAAGCTGAAATCAAAGAGTGGACACTTAACCAACTGAGCCACCCAGGTGCCCCAACCTGGTGAAATTTTAAAACATAAAAAAGTACAATCATCCAAGAAAAAAACTTGAAGGTTAACACTAAAACCAGAATCTAATTCATCTCAGCCTTCTCTAATATCTTAAATATTTATAAAATGGTAAATTAAAGGTTAAAGAAAAATGTTAGGATTCAATTACACAGAATTTAAATATGTGTAATTTCAAAGTGTACACACATACACACACAAAAAAGAATGCCTTGAAATAATATACACAGTAATTTAATTGCTGGAATGTGAAAACAACAGAAAGTGAGGCATCTTGAGATCAATGTTAACTAAAGAAACAAAAACCTTTTTTAGATAAATTACTTGAGGACGTATGCCAAAACAGTAAAAGTCAAATCTAATATTTGGCAAATAATTGAGATGACAAATATTTGGGGATGAACTTTTGCACTTAATTTTTTATGTATAATCTTAAAATCCATTTAAATAATATTCAACATTATTAACCAAAGTAAATACTTTCACCTTTAGAGAGTTTTAACCTTTATAGAAAAAGTTTTAAGGATGCTAAAGGAAATAGGGAAGGAAAAGAGGGAAAAGCGAGCAAATAAATGAAAAAGAGACAGAACTGATGAATTAAGTACTGTATTTATAACCTCAATCTAGAGTAACAGAATTAGTGGAGGTATTTAAAGAGTGGAAGAATGCTTAAACCTATATTTACAAAAATTACATTGAAAGAGATAATTTCTTCTCATTATTACAGTTATTAAGTATCGTTTTTAAATTGTATTCTTAAAACTTAAAGATAAAATTGAAAATAACAGGTCTAATCATGGCAGAAAATAACTGAAAACCAAAAATATAAATATGCAATAAAATACAGACCTAAAAATAAATGCAAGTATGCCTTACAAAACATGGAAGATTACAGAAACAATAAACGGTATAAAATATATGTCAAAATGTGGAAAAATAAACCTTCCTTTTAAAGGAAAGTTACCACATAGTAGAGAATAACAATTCATAGTAATATTCCATTAAAAAGAATCTGAACAAAAACAAAATTTCAGAGAAAGACTAAAAGTAAATGACAAGCAAAGATATATCAAGCAAAGGTTAAAAAGAACAATGATGTGGTTAAAAAAAAGTATCAGAATAGAGGAGAAAGCAGAGAGAAGGTAATGGGATTTAAAAAAATAATAGTTTTATATTGATGAAAAGATACAAATCCACAAAAGTCTGCAACAATCATGAACCTTTTGCTGACAAATTACATTTCATGAAAAATGTATAAAGTAAAATCATTACAAATAAAAAGAGAATCTGATAAAAACACAATAGATCTGTGGCAGTTCAAGCAATTCTAAAGTATGAAGCATATAATTTTAAAGCCATATAATAAATGATGTTAGAATAATTTCAGATGTTTTATTCTCAACAAAAGCTACCTGAGGAGAGTTTGTTTTGTAACTGCCACACGAAACATGAAAAAGCAGCACAGAGGTGAAGCACCTTGCATGACCACCTGTAGTTTTGATTTCCCCCATAGCTTTTGTCCTCACTGAGCAGATGACCAATCCTGCAAAATTATGCTGTGACAGACACTAGTTAGAGTGCCTGATCAGCTCACAATGTCCACCTGTTCAGAATGATCTCTGGAAATGGCAAGCCCACCATGGGCTCGAACATTGCTACATGACCTGCCACCTAACAAGAGCTGCTTTATTACTGGACTCAAATTCAAAAAGAAAGTTCCACGTATTCTCATTGGTCAGATACGTGAAGCCAGATGCACTGACTTTTATATGCCCCTAACCTTGACTGTTTAGTAGGGTAACTCAGTATTCTTCAAACAACCTCCATCTGTGAACTGTATAGTGGTTATAGCATTGGCTCTGAAGTCAAAGTCCTGGACTCATATCCTGACTTCACCACTTAATAGCTGTGTATGTGCATAGACATAGACACACACACACACACACACACACACACACACACACACACACACACTCCCCTATACATTAAAAGTGATCCTCTGGGAACTTGGTTAAAATTGTTATGTGTTAATTTACTTCATTTAAAAAACTATTATGCCAGGGAATATAATTGAATTTATTGCTTCTGTAAGTTTGTTCCAACTTGGCTATTAAATCTATTCTTCAGGAAATTTGAGTTAAGACATAAATGAATAAGTGTATACATGTGTGCATGCACACGAGTGCCCAAGGGTTACCATTTGGTAAGAGAAGATTTTGAGTGGAATGAAATTTGAAAATCCATTTGGTTTAAGTTTAGAGCATAGAGCCCGACTAGGGAACTCGATCTCACAACCCTGAGATCATACCTGAGCTGAAATCAAGAGTTGGATGCTTAATCGACTGAACCACCCAGGAGACCCTTTTTGTGCCTATTTTTAAATTTTTGGTGTCCTCAGGTTTCTGTTGTCATGGGCCTTCTTTTCACATTGCCTGATCAATTTCCTTCTGTCCCTTAGATTCAACTGTCAATAATATGCTTATATATTCTAGTCTTCTTCCTCTAGTCTCAGCACCCACTTTATTGTTTCCATTTATTGTTTGATAGAATATTGAACTCCGTATGTCTGAAATTGACATCATGATCTCACCTCAGAGTTTGGGGGTTTTTTTTGTGTGTGTGCTTGTTTTATTATCATACTGAAGTACATCCCAATCCACTCTACTGAAAGTCAAAACACACGGGCAAACCCACATATAATCAATCACCAAATTCAGTTGATATGATTCTATCCCTTCTAGACCTCTTTATTCACTCAGTATCTCTGCATCCATTTTCCTCAGTCACAATACCTCTTCTCTGGATTTCTATATTTCCCTACATGATTACTGCCTTTAGTACATTGAAGCCAGAATGATAGTACTAAAATGAATATGCACATATAACTTTATTGTGGACATGGGCTTATTTTTATATATGAGTTTCCTTGTAAGAGTTTTAGAATGTTAGGTACTAAATTAAGGTATTTGATATATCTTGAGTTAATTTTTGTATGTGGTATGAGGTAAAGGTCCAGCTTCGTTATTTTGCCTGTAGTGATCCAATCCTCCCAGCACCATTTGTTCAAGAGATCATTCTTTCTATGTTGAATGATCTTGGGACTCTTGTTGCAAGTCAATTGACCATAGTTGTATTGGTTTATTTCTGGATTCTCAATTATATTATATTAGTCTATGGGCCTACCAATATGCCAGTATCACACTGTTTTGATTACTGCAGCTTTATAGTAAGTTTTGAAATTGGGAAATGTGTGACCTCCAACTTTGGTTTTCTTTTTCAGTACTTTTTGGGCTATTCAGCATTTGTAAAATTCCATATGAATTTTAGGATAAGCTTGTTTTTTTTTTAAAGATTTTTAAAATTTATTTATTTTAGAGAGAGAGAGAGAGAGAGAGAGTGTGTGTGTGTGTGTGTGAGCAGGGGGAGGAACACAGGATGGGAGAAAGAGTCCTAAGCGAAATCCACGCCCAGCACAGAGCTCGACACGGGACTCAATCTGATGACCCCCAAGATCACAAACCCAGCCAAAATCCAGAGTCTGAGCTCAACCAGCTGAGCACCCAGGTGCCCCTCAGCTTGTTTATTTCTGAAAATTAAAAAAAAAAAAAAAGGTACTTGAAATTCTGATAGATGTTACACTGAATCCATAAATAATGTGGGGGATTCTTTTAAAACCTCTTTCAAGAATGTTTTGTATTTTTTAGTGCATACATAAGTCTTACACAGCCTTGCTTTTTTACATTAAAGTCTGCAGTTTTAAAAGGCAATACACTGATAACTAGAATTTGTGGTGCAACAATTTATAGCTCATCATTTCTAGTAAACTGAAGTCACTAAATTCCTGAACTGGCCTCCACAGTTTCTGATGAAAAAATCAGCTCTTAATCTTTTAGAGGATCCCTTTATATGATGAGTCATTTTTCTCTTGCTGCTTCAAGGATTCTCTGTCTCTGGATTTCAACAGTTTTATTATAATGTGTTTCAGTACGATGTCTCTGAGTTTATCTGACCTGTGACTCACTGAAATTCTCAAATACGTAGATTCATGTATTTCATCAAATATGTAAAGTTTTATCGTAATTTCTTCAAATATTCCTTATCTCTCCTCTGGGTTCCCTCATTATCCTTATCTAGGTACACTTGATGGTGTCTCACAGGTTTCTTAGGCTTTGTTTATTTTTCATAATTCTTTTTTCTTTCTGCTTTTTAGACTGGATAATTTTGATTGTTTTATCTTAGAATTCACTGATTTTTTTTCTGCCTGATTAAATTTGTTGCTGAATACCTCTAATGATTTTTTCACTTCAGTTATACTTTTCAACTCCAGAATTTGTATTCATTTTATGAATGAAATGATATAGTATTTGTCTTTCTTTGACTTATTTCGCTTAGTATAATACACTCTAGCTCCATCCCATTATTGCAAATGACAAGATTTCATTCTTTTTATGGCTGAGTATTACTCCTTTGTATATATATCACCCCTTCTTCATCCTTCCATCCATTGATGGACATTTGATCTTTCCATAGTTTGGCTATTGTTGATAATGCTGCTATAAGCATCGGGGTGCATGTATCCCTTCAAATCAGTACTTTTGTATCCTTTGGGTAAATACCTAGTAGTGCAATTGCTGGATTGTGGGGCAGGTCTATTTTTAACTTGAGGAACCTCCATACTGTTTTCCAGAGTGGCTGTGCCAGTGTGCATTCCCACAAACGGAATGAGGATTCCACTGAAAGAGGATTCCCTTTTCTCCGCATCCTTGCTAACACCTGTTGTTTCCCGTGTTAACTTTAGCCATTCTGACAGGTGTCAGGTGGTATCTCATTGTAGTTTTGACTTGTATTTCCCTGATAATGAGTGACATTGAGCATCTTTTCCTGTGTCTGTTAGCCATCTGTGTACATCTTTGTTGGAAAAACGTCTATTCATGTCTTCTGCCCATATCTTAACTGGATTATTTGTTTTTTTGGGTGTTGCATTTCATAAGTTCTTTATAGATTTTGGATACTAACCCTTCATTAGACATGTCATTTGCAAATATCTTCTCCCATTCCAAAGGCTGCCTTTTAATTTTGTTGACTGTTTCCTTTGCTGTGCAGAAGCTTTTTATCTTGATGAAGTCCCAATAGTTCATTTTTGCTTTTGTTTCCCTTGCCTGTGGAGATGTGCTAGTAAGAAGTTGCTATGGCAGATGTCACAGAGGTTGCTACCTGTGTTCTCATCCAGGATTTTGATGGTTCCCTGTCTCACATTTAGGTCTTTCATCCATTTTGAATTTAATAAACACTATACTCTTTTAAAACTGTATGAAGAACAGGGGCACCCGAGTGGCTCAGTTAGTTACGCATCTGACTCTGACAGAGAGCCAGTTTCCTCATCTTCACAGTTCCACATGAGCACCATGAAGTATTCCAGAAGAGTGAGGATATCAAACATGGATTAACAACATAGGCAAGTTTGTTTGGTTACATAATTCAAACGCTAGAATATTATCTTGATTCAGGACCCTGTTTAGCTGAAAGAGTCAGTTTTTTATTAAAGAGACGTGAAAGTCACATGTAAATTCTGCTGAATGAGGATTTCAGAAAACAGACCTTTAAAGTTACTAGATATAACCTGCTAGATTTTAAATTACTAAGTATCAATGTTTGCAAAACTTTTACATTTTTAAAATTTTTCTAGATTTTCCAAAAAACACTCAATTGAAAGAAATGAAGAACTACATAATTTATAAAACTAATCCTATAACATGAAGTTTTAAAGAACAATATATAAATACGTCTATTGGTATTCATCAATTTCTTCTTTTTTATTTTTTTAAAGATTTTATTTATTTATTTGAGAGAGAGGGAGGGAGGGAGAAAGCACAAGTAGGGGGAACAGCAGAGGCAGAGGGAGAAGCAGACTCCCTGCTAAGCAGGGAGCCCGATGTGGGGCTGGATCCCAGGACCCTGGGACCATGACCTGAGCCAAAGGCAGACGCTTAATCAACTGAGCCACCCAGGCGCCCTTCATCAATTTCTTCTGACTACAAATGCTGTTACTTTTAATCAAGTTTTTATTCTTGTTTGTCATTAGAAACAAATTTAACTTTAAAAAAAAGATAAATGTATTCATTTTTATGTAAAATACAATAGCAGAGCTTATTCTGCTTTAATATAACCATAACTTGTTGGAGGTGGCACAATGTCCAAAGAAAATACTGAACTTCGCAGGGAAGGAAAGAATGGCCATTTGATGATAAGTCCTAGTCCCGGTCTTCAACACTAATGGGAATTATAGAAAGGGATTTTTAGGCAAGTGCCTTAAAAATTACTTGACCCAGCTCACAAATAATCTTGTATCTCTTTCTCCTCTTCTTTCTTCCTACCTGGAAACCATACATGATGGTTAGAACTGCACTGGCCATTTCAAAACAGGATGCAAAACTGAGAAATATGAAATAGGATTAAAAGATGGCAGAGATGAAAATTAGGACCTCAGGCAATGGTGACGTTATGGAGCCACCACAGTAGTCCTGAACTGATAAAATATAAATATAAATTTAAATTTCTCTTACAAGAAAGGAATTTACAACTATATGTTATTAAAGCCACTTCTGAAATGGCAGGCGTGTCTCTATAACTTGTAGCCAAATAAAATCCACATATACAGGTAAGTTTGATTATTGGTTATAGCTATAGAATAAATATTTTTAATTAAAAATTAACTCTACGTAAATATTTATTTCAACTTATTAAGTTACATTTATTGAGCACATAGTAAATGCCAGAATTATTCTAGATACCAGGGATTCAACAGTGAATAAAACACAAAAGTCCAGAGAAACAAAAGATAAAATGAATTTATGGGACTTCATCAAGATTAAAAGTTTCTGCACATCCAAGGAAACAGTCAGAAAAACTAAGAGGCAGCCCACGGAATGGGAGAAGATATTTGCAAATGACACTACAGATAAAGGACTGGTATCCAAGATCTACAAAGAACTTCTCAAACTCAATACACGAGAAACAAATAAACAAATCAAAAAATGGGCAGAAGATATGAACAGACACTTTTCCAATGAAGACATACAAATGGCTAACAGACACATGAAAAAATGTTCAAAATCATTAGCCATCAAGGAAATTCAAATCAAAACCACACTGAGATACCACCTTATGCCAGTTAGAATGGCAAAAATAGACAAGGCAAGAAACAACAATTGTTGGAGAGGATGTGGAGAAAGGGGATCCCTCCTACATTGTTGGTGGGAATGCAAGTTGGTACAGCCACTCTGGAAAACAGTGTGGAGGTCCCTTAAAAAGTTAAAAATTGAGCTACCCTATGATCCAGCCATTGCACTACTGGGTATTTACCCCAAAGATACAGACGTAGTGAAGAGAAGGGCCATATGCACCCCAATGTTCATAGCAGCAATGCCCACAGTGGCTAAATCGTGGAAGGAGCCGAGATGCCCTTCAACAGATGACTGGATTAAGAAGTTGTGGTCCATATATACAATGGAATATTACTCAGCTATCAGAAAGAACGAGTTCTCAACATTTGTTACAACATGGACGGCACTGGAGGAGATAATGCTAAGTGAAATAAGTCAAGCAGAGAAAGACAACTATCATATGATTTCTCTCATCTATGGAACATAAGAACTAGGATGATCGGTAGGGGAAGAAAGGGATAAAGAAAGGGGGGGTAATCAGAAGGGGGAATGAAACATGAGAGACTATGGACTATGAGAAACAAACTGAGGACTTAGAGGGGAGGGGGGTGGGGGAATGGGATAGACCGGTGATGGGTAGTAAGGAGGGCACGTATTGCATGGTGCACTGGGTGTTATACACAACTAATGAATCATCGAGCCTCACATCGGAAACCGGGGATGTACTGTATGGTGACTAACATAATATAATAAAAAATCATTAAAAAAAAAAAAAACACAAAAGTCCATATTCTCTGAATGCTTTTATTCTAATGAAAATAGATTAAAATTAAGCAAATATATGTAACAAGTCAGGTGTTAATAAGTGCTATGGTGGAAAAAAAAATGATGGGAGGAAAGAGGCTGATGGGTTGGAGATATACTTCTATTTTAAGTTAAATAGGAAGTTTTTTTTTAATAAGGTGACAATTGAGCAGAGACTTAAAGTAGGAGACATAGTGAGGTACACACATAAAAAGTGTTCTAGATGTGCAAACAGTGACAGCAAAGGCCCTGGGCTCCATGCATAATTGCAGAATTCAAGAAACAAAGCTAAGTGAAAGAAAGAGTTAGTCAAGTAGTATGGTAGTTATAGTCTTAGATCAGCACTTCCCTACCTTTAATATACCTGTGAACCACCTGGAATTCTGTATTTCTTATCAACCCCTCAGGGAATGATGGTGATGGTCCACCAAAAGTCAGCAAGGTCTTTTTTCCTTCTTGTATTCACAGTCTGCAATGTAATTGCAGAGACTGTGAATTTCACTAAAGGGATAAAGTTTCTTTCACTAAAGGGATAAAGTATAGTTTTCTGCCCCTTCATTTGCATACAGCCATACGAACTTAATTTGGATAATAAAGTGAGGTAGAGGTGACTGTGTGTCTATATTGAGCCTACGCCTTAAGAATCTTGATGTGTTTTTGTTTCCCCCTTAACTATGTTATTGCCTATGATGAGAGACATATGGAACTCAGCCCAGCCTAGATCACTGATCTCCAACCAACCCACAGATATGTGAGAAAGCGTAGCTAAAATGATCAAAGCTGCCCAGCCCAATACGTCAATCAGTCTACCAGCAACAGACCCATAGTCACATGAGCCTTAATTAGTCATTTAGAATTAAGTCACTCAGTTTTATACAGCAATAGCTTATCTGTACAATGCACACATTGAAAGGAAATTGCCATGGGGAATTTTAAACATTAAATCACTATTAATTTTGGAAGGCTACTGATTGTTTAATGTATATTTATAATCTACTCAGATGTGTGAAATATCAACCAAGTATTACCTAATCACAAGGTCTATTTTGGTTGTTCATCTTCAGAATCAAACTTATTAAATACAATTAGGTAGGCTATGTCTTCTATCACATTTCTAAAATATAAAGTACTTATTTTGTGGAAGAAAGATACTGATGGTTTTTTGATAGAAAATAGTTGAATACGAGCTATGATCATCTTAAAATGTGAAAGCAAAAGCTTATGCTAATTTAGGACTACCCATCTGTAGCAATTAATCAACTCAGATTTCTATCTTGATCTCTGTGTGTACAATATCTTACTATTATTTAGCCAACGTATGAAATACAACAATCCAGAAGATTAAAAAGTGGTGCTGAATGAGAATTATAGGTGTCTATGGAAACACAGGAATATATATAATGTATATATGTACATATTTATATTTATATATGTATACCTCTTTCCCATGCTCTCTGAAAAGCCCTAGACTAAGAAAACAAACTGAAAGTTGCTGGAGGGGTATTGGGTGGGGGGATGGGGTAATTGGGTGATGGGCATTAAGGAGGGCACTTGATGTAATGAGCACTGGGTGTTATATGCAACTGATGAATCACTAAATTCTACCCTGGAAACTAATAATACAGTATATGTTAACTAAACTGAATTTAAATTAAAAAGAATTTAAAGCCCTATAAATACACACAACCAAGTGACAATGAACACAGTTAATCTGAGATATTCTCCACTTGAAGGAATAAGGGATCCTTGGAAAATGGCTAAGAAATTACACAAAGAATGAGAGAAACATAACTAAAGGACACAGGATAGCTTCAAGGAGCTCCCATTGGCCAAATCTGTGAAAATGTGAACACCAAAATAAGTAAGACAGCAATAGGATATTCATGGGATCAGATAAGAATCTTTCATTTGAACATCAAAATAGGGAAGAAAGCAACAGGATATTCACTGAATCAGATAAAAATCTTTCATTGCTTATTTAAATTCAGTGTCTGCTACCTTTGTCTAATGCATAATGCCTATGCCCCTTTGAATTAATAATTTGAAGGGAGAATGCTACTCATTTATTTCTTTCTGCCCCTAAAATTGATTACAAAAGGGTCAATAGTAAATGTACATTTTATTCCACAAATCTTATTTTACTCTAATTATTTTAATGTTCAAATTATCTCAGATTTGGCCAGTGGGAACCCATTCGAGTTGGGTTATTTTCATATGGAATTTATGCAGGAAACTAGCTTATGCAATTGAAAGGGCTGGCTAAGTGGTACTTCAAAGGTCAGGTTTCAGTGTTGAAGGCTAGAGCTTGAAACTGATAGGGCACAGAAGAAGACGAGAAGAACACAAGCAGGATGGAACCAAGAATACAAGCTAGAACTTCATAAAGATGGATTAAACCCATGTGTATTCTAAATTTCTCTGTCCTGAGTGACAAGAATATTCTGCAAATACTGCCGTCCTTTGATCATGGAGCTAAACACACATATCTGTCCCAGGAGTCAGAGACACTGAAGAGAGGTTCAGGGAAAGGAGCAATTGCAGGCCCAAACATTGTTCCATGCCAAAAAGGTAAGTCAGCAGATTGGTGAAAACCTGTGTCAGCCACAAAAAGTCATCTTTCTTCCCATTACCATCCAAATCTCCCAAGATTCTCCCTTGTAGCCCATCCTAAACAGAAATGTATAAGGAAGGGAAATTTGGCCGTAGTTCTTTCTGAAATAATCATAGCTTTGGAGCCAGAATATATCACAGGAAAGACTGTATTGTGAGAGTTCACATTAATAGCCAGCAGGGGAACCACTGAGTTCTGAATCTTGGAAGCTCTGCCCCCTACATAGGAAAATCTACTTAGAAGTCCAAGGTACCCATCTAATTACCGTAAGTAACAAGAAAAGAATATGAACTAACTTATGCAAAGAAAACATAAAAAACAAAATTTGCTAGTATGAAGTACAGCCAACAAAAAAGACATACCAGAAAAATATGGCCACCATGGAGAAGAAAATTATAATCCTGTATCTCAAAATAGTTAAAAGAAACAAACTGAAATACAAACTTTCAAAGAATGATGTAAATCAAATGTAGTCCATCTCAAAAAAGAGATGGTCAGAAAACCATAGAATATAAAAGGAGAATTAAAAAAAAAAGTTTTAAAGAAAATATGTGTGTGTATATATATAAAATAAAGGATAACAAGAATAATAATTGAGGGTAGAAAGGAGAAAAGTAATGAACAAGAGAATTTGAGCAAAAATATAAATAATTACAGTTCTGGATTATAACCCATAGAATAACATAAATATCATGAGTCTATATTAAAAAAATAAAGAATCACATGAATAAATAGATCTGGTAAAAGGGATAGAAAGATTTCATTTTTAAAATGTGGAGAAAAAGAGAAATAGAAAGTTTCCATTAAGCAATCCCCACAGTATTAATTGCTGCAAGCTACATCCAAGGATGGGTGCTACAATAGTTTGAATGTGTGTGCCTCCCAAAATTCATATGTGGAAATATTAATGAGCAATGTCATGGAATTAGGAGGTGAAGTCTTTGGGAGGTGCTAGGACATTAGGGTAGAGGTCTCATGGATGGAATTTGTGCTTTTCTAAAGGAGACCCCACAGAGCACACTACCCCCCTCACCATGTGAGAACACAATGAGAAGCAGGCATTCTGCAACCCAAAAGACAGCCTTCACCAGAATGTAACCCTGCTGGCACCCTGACCTTGGATCTCCAGCCTCCAAAACCATGAGACATAAATTTCAGTTGTTTGTAAGCCACCCATTCTGTGGTATTTTGTTACAGCACCTAAAGCAGCTATGATGGGTGCTAATATTAATAGGCAGATGTTTGAGGAGAGGGAACATATTTGCTTTGCTTCAAAGTTATCTCCCCCAATTATTAATTCCAAAAAGAAAAAAACCCAGTAACTTCAGTGGGGAGAAACTTGGCAAATACTATCTTAACAAACTGATCAAAATTAACATCATAAGAAGACTATCAACATCATGTCCTTTCAAATAAAATACAAAGAGAAAGCTACATTTCAGTAGTATTTTTGCCAAAAATGCACACCTCAATCTAATCGTAAGTAAGAGTATATAAGCAGACAATCCATGAGAAAAGAAACGCACATGTAATGTTAATGTATAACGCTTAACTTTACTCATAATATTGGAAATGCAAGTAAAACTACAATTACAGTATCAGTGATAGACTAAGAAATTAGGACTTACCTTCAAACTAAAATTAAACAGAAATAATTACAAGACAATGTAGAACTATGGAGTTAACATTCAGGAAAGGAGGAAAACTCAGGCAGGTAAGCCCGGCCAGTGTAACCATATTTCTCTTGAAGGCTTCTGCCAATTCTTTAAAAGGAAAAAAAAAAATTATTCACGATCTGATAAGAAGGGGGAAGTTCAAAAAAACAAACAAACTATGCTTTGAGAAGAAACCAAAAAAGGTTATATTACCAGAAAAAAGAAATGTAAATCGGAAATGGACCTGACTGCACAGGATGGGAAGTCTAGTGTTGCATGATCTAAATCTCCAGGAAGATTAAACTGTTCTAGATCTATTAATTCCTCTGAATCCTAGAGAGACCCAATTTAATATACTTTTCAATACCATATCATCCTAAGCCTCAAACCCCTTCTAACTTATAAATATACACTGTTTGGAACCTATCAAAAAAGAATGAGTTCTAAGACAAGATACGATGATTAAAAAAAAAAAAAATCAAGAGGACTAGACCCGAGAATTACCATCCATGAATTTAACATTAACTGTGCTGTGTTCAAGGAAATAGAAGACTGATAATTTTCAAGAGTACAGGAACAAATGGGAATTCTAGAATAATGATAATAAACTAATAACTGAAACTGTGCTAGCAGTGTCTTATGTTTGGATATGCTGCAGTTATTGTAATATTAGCTCCACTCAGCTTTAGGTTTTCCCTTTGCACTGCACCTCAGAGTCTGTGTCTTGCAGATCCCACAGCTGTATCCCATTGTTACTTTTACCCAAGACTTGTTATCCCGGTGAGGGGGTGGGGAGCCAAACCAGGTATACATTTTCTGTGTCAGTGGGTCTCTGGGAAATGGCTTTCATCAGTGTCCCTCTCCTTCCTCATCTGTAGTTCTTGGCCTGGCATGTATTACTCGCCCTCTTCCAGGGATAAATTTTTAAAACTCCCATTGCCTCAGCTGCAATGGGTTTTCATCATAGTGGAAGACATTAGCATATCTCTCTCAACTGCTGATAGAACATCCAGAAAAAAGAAATGAGTAAAGACGAAGAACTGAACAACTCAATAAGGAAACCTGACCTAATTGGAACAGACAGAACACTCCAACCAACAACATAATACTTGTTTTCAAGTATGCATGGAACATTTACCAACATAAAACCCTAGTTAGGTCATAAGAAAGCCTCAACCATGGGGCGCCTGGGTGGCACAGCGGTTAAGCGTCTGCCTTCGGCTCAGGGCGTGATCCCAGCGTTCTGGGTTCGAGCCCCACATCAGGCTCCTCTGCTATGAGCCTGCTTCTTCCTCTCCCGCTTCTTCCTGTTCCCTCTCTCGCTGGTTGTCTCTATCTGTGTCAAATAAATAAATAAAATCTTTAAAAAAAAAAAAAAAAAAAAAAAAAATAAAAATTTTAAAAAAAAAAAAAAAAAAAAAAAAAAAAAAGCCTCAACCAATTTCAAGAATTAGAATCATACAGAGAACTATGTGAACTGCAAATAAATGTTAAAAGTGTATTTAGTCGATTGAGTCATAATTTTGAAGACACTACTTAACAAGATTTTTATATGAAGAAACTAAAATCTAATAAGTCCCCTAATTTTAACACAGATGTTTTATATGTGAAATATCATCCTCTACATATATAACATAGTCCACATACCATAATGCAAAAGAGTTTTTTGTTCTTGCCATCAAAAACAAGTCATTATACACATTCTTCACTCTGAACTATTGAACACTTTAACAGAATATAAGGAATGACCATAGTTGGATACACTGCAAAACTAGCCAACCTTTTCTATTTAGCAGTCATAACTAGCTCAATTGTTGGCCCATTATCCCACACCATAATACTACTGTGTTATGAAGTCAGTCAAAAGGATATTATTTATGACAAAATGGGCATATTACATCAAACATATTATTGAGAATGTCATTTCATTATTCAGGAGAAAAAAATATCCTAGATCAACCAAGAAGATGATTAATTTTACTCTGAAGCTGAATTCCCTATTTTAAAGAAAAAAAAAAGATCATGAATTCCAGTCCTTTCCTAATTATAAGATTGAATTGGCAGTAGGTAATTTTTCCCAATCCACATTAAAATCAATTTTGAGTTTGCCATAGGGTTGTAGAGAACTTCTATGACATTGGGATATCTTTATGTAGCCAGCAAAAGCTCCACACCTGAGTGTCAGAAAAAAAATTGTTTTGAATCCTAATTTTATTTCTAGTTCACATGAAGCAATACAAAGACTTTTTGATAGCTCCATTTCCAAGATCATAATATTTGGCAAAGATTGTGAAAGATATACTTGTAAATAAAAATCTTCACTCATTTGAAAATGTAACATCTAAACTCCCTAGAACATTAGTTCTTTCTTATATAGTCAGAAATCAGAACAACCTATAAAAAACTCTGTGGTAACATTTCTAATGCTTGTTTGATTGAACTGGCTGTCACAGCAGGATTTTTTAATAAAAATTTTAGCATTTTTTTCTCTTTGGTGAACAATGTATTAGCAGTAATCTAACAGTCAGAAACAGCAGCAGTGACTTTCTAATCAATGGGCAAATAGATTCCCTTCCTCCAACCCCACCTGCCTGCTTTTAAACCAATATATGATAGAGATGGAATTGCCTCTTTTTTATTTTCAGAAGATTTACACAACTTATTGACACCTATTTTGGAAATTATACCAATTATTTTAAAAAAGCATTTTTAGGCTATGCAATGTAATGGACGAACAAGGAGGCCTAAGGCATTCTAACACTTCCAAGGTAAGAATGTAAGTTATATTAATTCCCTCATTCTCAGCTTCCTCAGTAAAGCTGTGATTATTATAGAGTTATTAGAGTCAAACGAAATATAGTAAGTCTCCGAGAATATTGCCTGCTAAACATTGGGCAATAAATAAATGGTAGTTTCCTTACCCTTATTTTCTGGATTATAAAGCAGAGTATTAAGGTAGGAGGAGCATTAGCATATTCTATTTTTCAAATAATATGTGACCATCCAGTCTAATTCAGAATAGCCAGCATTTGTCCAGTCATTAAACACACACACACACACACACACACACACACACACACACACACACACATATTTTATATAGCTCCTACCGCATGTCAGGCACTTTTCTAGGGTCATAGGATATTGGTGAACAATATTAAAAAAAAAAATAGTGCTCTCATGGAACTTACCATCTAGCAGGACAGAGAGGCAATGAACAACAGTCATAATAAATAAGTTAAACTGTAGGGTATGAAAGCACATCCCCTGGGCTACGGGAAACAGAAAAATAGGAAAAGATAATGGGGGCTTCAGAATGATAGGTAACATTTGAAAGTATAATCAGGGTAGACCCATTAGAGCTAGAATCTGGAAGTGGTGAGGAGTTAGTCAATTAAGCGTCTAAGGGAAGAACTTTCCAGGCAGAAGAAAGAGGTAGTACAAAAGCCCTAAAGCAGAAGCATCACTGGCAGACGCAGAAGCCAGTATGGTCGAAACGGCTTGATCAAGCATGTTTGCAATATGAAACAGGGACACAAAAGGGGAAGAAGAGTGGGATACTGGAGTATATAAGGCCCTTGTAGGCCATGGCAAGAAAGGCAGTGCTTTCTCTTAGTGAAATGGGAAACCACCATAGGGTTTTGTGAAGAAGAGTGTCACGATCTGATTCATAGACACTTTAAATGGCTTGAGCTTGGGATGCTATGATAAGAACAGAAACTAAGAGGACATGGAGCAGGGAGACCATGGAGACTATTTTAGTAACCCAGGTAACAGAAGATGGGGACTCAGACTCAGCTGGTGTATGAGTGTTGACTGAGTTCTAAAGTTAACCACCATGGGGAATATAACAAGTAAAGGAAATAAAACCACTGCTTCAAAAAGCTTTGAATCTAGTTTCTTAATTTCATTGTGCCCCTAAAATACATTCATTTGAACCATATACATTTGTCATTTTTGTAGATAAAATGGTCAAATTTCTATATTTCATAATTTTCTAGCTTATCAATTCCATTAGGGCAGGGATTTTAATTGATTTTGTTCTCTGCTATATCCTCTGGGCCTAAAAACAAGGCTTGACTTTAATAGAAGTTTGATAAATATTTGTTTAATAAATGATGGGTTTTTTTTTAAATGGGCTTAATACA
The DNA here is from genome assembly GCF_017311325.1 of Ursus maritimus. Classification (NCBI taxonomy): domain Eukaryota; kingdom Metazoa; phylum Chordata; class Mammalia; order Carnivora; family Ursidae; genus Ursus; species Ursus maritimus. Next base: position 15,446,754 of record NW_024423675.1, read on the forward strand.
ATACCAAATTCTGTTATAGTATTAATTTTTTCATTTATTCTTCATTTATGTCTCCAGGCATTGGAGTCCCTACTTTCAAGGAGCTTTCTAATGTGTGATAAAAACAAAAAATAAAAGTTATTGATAAAATTATTATACACGGGTTATCAGAGAACTTCTCATACAGGGCTATTATACAAGTGTTTTGGAAATATAGTGGGAATTGGTTAACTCCGCCTAGGAGGGCAATATATAATTTGATAAAAAATGATATTTGGGTTGGGTTTTGATATGTGAATATCATTTCAAGAGGCAAAGAATCAGAAAAATTAGTATACAGCCCCATCAGGAATTGCCCTGGTCTTACTCTGATTTCTGGAAATATTTCATACCATTCATTATTTTTATTTAAAAGATGAAAAAGTCACAGTATAAGCTATGCCACAATCTAAATCTAAATGAACACACAACTTCATTGTTTGGAGAATTATTTTATGTGGTGCAAAATTTACTGCTAAAATATTAAGAATTTATTCATTAGTAATATGTGCATGCAAAGATTACCCTTCTGGAGTTCCAAATATATATATATATAAATATGTAGATAGATAGATAGATAGATAGATAGATAGATAGATAGAGAGCTTTCTTAACCTTGATACCAAAATTCCTGGACTTTATATTCAGGTAACTACTTGCAGTTTGAGTACCTGAGTACAATTTTTGCAAAGGAATGTTTCAAGCTGATACATTTCATGAAAATTTGAAATTAGAGGGAAATTGGTTAACATAACTCTTTCAAGGAAGAATGTGTAGTCCTCTACAAAAGAAGGAGGACAGAAAGAACAAGATAGGAAATGGAAAGGGAGCAGTGGAAATAGTTACTCAGAAAGACCTTGGACTTATCCTTGTAAATCTAGAACATTTCAAGTTACGTCTTGTGTCTCTACTTGAGCTCCTTATATTTTTTCTCTCTTTCTTAACTGAGTACCCTTCTAGAAAGTCTTTGTATTTGATTTTAAATATACTGACCTGGCTATAAAGGATTCCTGATAAAAAGCTTTGAGCTATAAGACAAGCACACCTGTGCAAACCATGTGCTTGCTTACTGTCTATGCTTGCTGATGGATGATGCCATTCATCCCTAAAGTTGTTAGAAAACCAAACAAGTACCATGTGTGGGTGGGAAAAATCTTTGGACACTGATAAAAGGGAAATTCCTTAAGACAAATCAGGTAGTCATTTCATGACACTTGACTCAGTACAGAACTGTTCTTAGAAATAGCTTACAGTCAGAAATGTTGTATTTGCTGACTAAAGAGGACACAGCAAACATTATAAAGATATAACAATGCAATCTAATTATATATCAATCTAATCTTATCCATGAGGGCAGGAACAAGGCCAACACAAATAGGTAAGCAACAAGAAGTCTTTAGAACAAACTGAACATGGGAAGATACGGTGTCAGATAGGGGCACCTGGCTGGCTCAGTCAGTGTAGCATGTGACTCTTGCTCTCAGGGTCATGAGTTCAAGTTCTATGGAGCTTAAAAAAAATAATAATGTCAGATAATTACAAAGACAGGTTACTTTTTCTGCTTACTGTGATTTCTATTTCTGTGTTTACAGAGGAACTTTACTCAAAGGAATTTGTAGAGAGGTCAGGTGTCTAATGGAAGCTGGCAAGAGTACTTGGGTATCTTTCCTAAGATAACAGAAAGACAGACAAGAGGAAGCAGATTTAACTTCTCTTTCCCAATTCCAACCTCAGACTTGAATCCTTGAGTACTTTACCCTTAGACAATTTCTTTAGTGACAAGCACAAAAAAGTTAGTACATTTGCTGTCTAGACAGTAGTGAACTTCCCTTTCTAGGGATGATACTACTTCAGGTTCTTTCACTAATCATGATCATTTTTTAAATGTTAATATTTATTTCTGGTCACATAGAAGAATTTCACCAATAACTGTAATTCCTGGAGCTGACCATAAGCAGAGAGGTCAAGATTCTATACCTTCTCAGTGGTAAGAAATACCAAATATGTCTGAAGTTTAAAGATCCAGACAGGAAATAATTCATTTATTCTTTTGATGAGTGCTTACATATTAAACACTTCACTTGAAGTGGAGATGAGTAATATTTTTCAGGGATTTGGATTAGTAGAAGATGAAGATAATTAAACAGTGTTTATAACACAGCATAAGTCCCTAAATTTGTGTGAATAAAAGAACAGTTTATTACTAAAAACAGGTTATTACTAAGAATGCCAAAGCATAATAAGAATTTAAGTCATCTCAAAAGATTATGAAATCCAATCTTTATTTCTGAAGCCTCTTCAGAGGGGAGGGTGGAGGTCTCATTTGGTAAATTATTAACTGTTAGATACTAGGTTTAACTGAAGAATAATATTAATGTGAAATCTCAATCAAAATTATCCTCAATGATAGTAAATATTAGATGACCTTTAATTTTAAAGTAGTTCACTTAAACCATTATTATTATGCATTGCTTTGGGAATCTTAAAAAACAAAATAAGGACAAATAACTAAAACTTAATAAATTAATTTAAATGTAAATACAGAATAAGAGAAACAATTTGCCTCTTTATATTTTTTATAAATATAAGGCTTTCTTAAAAAGTGCAAGAGCTTACAATATATGTGCAAAACTAACCAGTAGCACCAACTGTTGGCTGAGTACAAAATAAATAAACAAAAAATCAATACATTTCATATACAAGACTACTAGACATTTAGGGAATATGATTTTAAAACGATTTTACTAAAAATTACATCAAAACATTTACAGATCTAAGAAAAAAACTTGAAAATATTTTTCTAGACCCATGCTAAGAAATTTCATAATCTATACAGGAATATAAAATAGTAATTCTTTAAAAGTAGGAATATAACAACTTCATAGATAGAAAATCTTATTAATGAAAAATATCAATTTTATCTAAATTAAATTCTACAATGTAACAGAGTTCCAAAAAAACTTAAATTTTATTTTTTAAGAATAAAAATTCATCTTCATCTTGGAATAATAAATCAGGGAAGGGAGAAAAAAATGAATTAGTACAGTAATATGCTGAAAATTGCTCTAAAAATTATTGTTACCAAGTTACAGCAATTCAACAATGTGCCATTATGATCTGTCATAGCATGGCTTCTGCCACGCTCCAAATTTGTATCTAGCCAGTTACCCCTTACCTCAGCACACTAGCTTTTCAATTCCTCACATACCACTGGCATTTTTCAACATGCAAATCCTTCTACCTTGAACAATATTAATGTTACAACTCTCATGGCTTGCAGCTTCTTCCCCACCAGGTCTTAAACTTTAATGCACATTTCTAAGAGGTTCAGACATCCTTATCTTGTCTTCACCTACATTGGCCATATTTTTTTCCTACCATATTGTTATGTTGTTTCAATACCGTAAGACTCTCTTAGGCCACAGTAACGTCATAGTCACAGTACTTGAAAAACCAAGAGAAAATATGTGGCTGTCTTAGTAGTTTACAGGGAACCTCAGGGCTCAATAAGTCTAATCGCCACCTCAAGATTAAGTATTTAGCCTTTTAACTAACTTATTCTCTTCACAAAGTGCTAATGAAAATAAAGAAGAAAAATTAAAAACAAAATCAAGATCAAAAAGGGAGAATGGTCTGATCAGTTGAACGGAAACTAGGAGATACAGAGCAAATGTTATCTTGTTGGTTTTGGGGTGTTTTTTTTTGTTTTGTTTTCCTCCAGATTTATTGAAGTATAATTTACAAATGAAAATTCCATATATTTATGGAATGCGTACAATGCAATGCTTTGATTATACATTGTAAAATGATTATCACAATCAAGCTAATTAACATATTCACCATCACACAGAGTGACCATTTTTTTGTGTATATGGTAAAAACACTTAAGATCTATTCTCTCAGCAAATTTCAAGTTTACAACACAGTATTATTAACTATGGTCACCATGCTGTTCATTAGAGCATCAGAACTTATTCATCCCAAATAAGTGAAACTTTGTACCCTCCAACCAATGTATCTGGCCTCTGGCATCCACCATTCTACTCTTCTATGAGTTTTACTTTTTAAGATTCCACATATTAAGTAAGACTATGCAGTATTTGTCTGTGTCTGGCTTACTTTACTTAGCATAATGTCCTCCAGGTTCATCCATGTACCTGCAAATGACAGGATTTCCTTCTTCTTAAGGCTGAAAGATACTACATTGTTCTTATACACAACACATTTTCTTCACCCATCAATCCATCACAGACATTTAAGTTGTTTCCATGTTTTAACTATTGTGAATAATGCTGCAGTGAACATGGGAGTGCAGACATTTCTTCAAAATTCTGACTTCATTTCCTTCGGATATGTATTAAGACAGAATTGTTGGATCATTGATATTTGTATTTTTAATTTTTTGAGGAACCTCCACATTGGTTCCCATGACTATACCAATTTCATTAATTTCTTTTTTTATTGAAAAATCCCAATTTCAATAATTTCTAATTTTAGGAAAAATTAGGCAGAGCTCAGAAACCCCCCACCTCTGTGACAATGGAGGGAAATGAAAATAATTGAATAAACAAATGCTACCAACAGAGCTGTGGAAGAAACTCCACACCCAGAGAAACCAGGGTCCTAATAATAAATCTTCCAGATGTATTGTTGAAAATCTTCAGTTTTTCCAGATCAAAAGGGCCCACTAATTGTTAGAATACTGAAACAAGAAAGAATACTGAAAAAAGAAACAAAATCAGAAGCATCCTAGTCAATCTTCTGAACTGAAATGATGAAAATTTTGCAGGTTTCCAGAGAGAAAAATCAAGTATCATATGAAGCAAAGAGAATTCTCAGTGCCAAATATTAGGAAACCATGGAGTAATTTCTAAACATTTTGAAGGAAGATAATTTTAAACATAGAAATTATACACAGTCAAATTATCGTCTAATTGACTATGCATGTATGCATTCAGGTATAGATTTAATTAAAGCAATTTATCTTTGAGATCTATTACTTTGGCTTTTTAAAAAGATGGATACACTCTATAAACTTATAAAATCAAATGAAACATCAGTAAAGATACAGAGAAATATGAGGGAAATAAGGAGAATTATTTAAAATATTATAGACAAATGATACCAATAAACTTTGAAAACTTTGACAACATATGTCAATATCCAAGAATATAAAAATGCACAAACTTAACCCAGATAGAAAGGAAAAACTTTCATGGGCTAGTATCTATCTGATAAATTGCAAATATGATCAAAGTTCTATCCAGGCAAAAGTGCTAGATTTTATACTACACACCAGACCTTCAAAGAGTGATAACCTATATCCTTATTCTAAGAAGTGAATGATTTAGTGAATAGTATTGATTTGGTTAACTTCTTTGGAAAGCAGGAAAAATAAAGAAACTATGCATTAAATGAGCTCCTTTATATAAGTGGTATGTTGATTTAAGAAATATTAAAATGTAGATTAAAATTCCTTTTATCTTTTTTACACCTATTCAAAGCCTAGAAAAGAGATGGAAATCTTGAATTTTTATATGAACTTTCATATTTAGATACCAAAGACAGACAATAACAGATTAACATACACACACACCAAAAAACACCCACCAACTAGTAGTGTTTATGAATATATTTGAAAAAATTCATTAACTGTTCACTAATCAAGAAGAATGTGATCATGAAGTTGAGTTATATTGCTGAATTGAACACAAGACATATACTATAGTAAGGACCTGCCATAATGCAGTAAGAAGAGCCCACAAAATTCAATGACGCATAACACTGAGTCACATTATTTCAAGCTACTGAAACGACCAGGAAGAACCTGCCTTGCCCCATCCCAAGAGTTCCAGTATCCTACTCATGACCCAGTTCCTTGTTTGTAGCCGCTATTGTTGGTAGTTGTCCTCTTCAGGTTAAAAAGCAAATGGGGTAATTCTAGGTTTTCTAGCTAAGAATTCTCTTACTACTCTAGAGCTAGTTTCATTGGCCCAATCCAGAAACACTGGACCACAAAATTACTAAGAAATCAATCCATCATTCTCCCTACTTTCAAAGTCTGAGTTACTTCCTGTTTCTCTGTTCAGTTTCAGTCTCTCCTTCATACATTTCTTGCCCACCCCGAAAAGAGGAAACTGTTAGCTTTTTCCCAATTAAGAACTGAAGCCAGACCGGGGATGGATACTAACTGCCAAATGTTTCATATCCAAATCTGATCATTGGGCATATTACCCAATGATCAATGAACTCCATTGTAAAATTATATTCAATATATAGCATAATATCATATCTGTACAAGGAAGATATTTAGATCATAAGGAGAAAGCTAGCTAGCTAGAGGGGTGGACAGAGAAAGAGAATGAAGGAAGAAAATAGATGCAAAACAGTTGCTTGCTGGTAAGCACACTTGTTACCTGCATGAGTGGTTTTCTCTTGGGAAAAAACTGAAGTGGCAACTTTTATTTTTAATTTTTTTTATTTTTTAATATTATCTTTCTCATAAAGAACCCACACTTTTCATATTCAAAAACAAAACCAATAAAGATTTACAAATGAACAAGAACAAATGGAAATAAAATGTTTAAATACCTTCAAAAAGTAACTTATACTGTTCATATTTATGATTTTTTCTTTTATTAACCATAAACCTTTGTCTATTTCCAAATTTATATATATATGTTTATATTTTAGGTGACACATTTCTTTTATTGAAAGTCCATATTATAAAATGAATAAATGTATTTTTCAAACTGTGTAAGTAGGATAACAGACATAGAGGAAAGCACTGGTAAGACCAATTGTTCCAGGCACAGTAAGAATTGTGCAAAGAACTGGAAGGACTGATTAGTATGGAATGTCAGACATAATAATCAGTTATAAAAAGGACCTACAGAAGTGCTGCAGGATAACAGTTTTACCAAAATTCCAGAAGGAGAATTTCTTTAATTGACTTGATTATCTATCTTCTGAAAAATTAAGTCTCTGAATTGCCCTGATGTTTAACAATGTATCCAACTGGAACCACAATCAATAAAAAATGAAGATGGGACATCCTGTAACCAAGAATTGATGAACATAAGGACCATAAGGACATAAGGAAAGAATAAACCACCATGTCTGGAGTTGAAAGTGATGGAGTGGAAATAAGTAGACTGCACTTCTGTGCTGTGCATAAGCCAGACCCTCCTGGGTAATGAATGTTGCCTTTGGATTATTACTAGACAGTCACTAGAGGTGATTAGAAGTAGTCCTTTGGCAGAATTGTATGTTTTACTAGTGTTCCTGTGGCTAGGGGTTTACTATCCGACACCAGATTTAGAGCAATACTCCCCATATTATTTGACTTCTATTCAAGGGGAAAAAAAACAAAAAACAAAAAACAAGACACTGCAAAATTTGTCTAACTCTAGCATGAGCTCACAGGGGGGTGTTTATCCATGTTGGAATAAAGAGCTCCAAAGAATGAGGCTCCATCTTTCCCCTTACATCCAATCTTTACCACTCAATGTTGAAGTTCAGTATTTGTATCTATTTTGGGGTTCCAGAAATTTTTACAATTATTTTTCACAACACCCTCCTGCTCAGAGGGTAGTTATGTGTACATTTTCTTTATCTTCATTTAATCTGAGGGCAATTTGTGTCCTATCTTGCTTAAGGTTTTGACATAAAATTGTGGCATGTAGATTTAATAAAGATGAGCCTATAATGACATATCATAATCACCCAAAGTCCATACTTAACTTAAAGGTTCACTCTTGGTTTCTACATTCTATGGGTTTGGACGAATGCATAAAAACATATACCTATCATTATAATATCATACAGAATATTCTTCACTGCCCTAAAAATTCTCTGTGCTCTGCTATTCATCCCTCTCCCATCTGCCACCCCTGGCAACCACTGATTTTATTGTCTCCAGAGTTTTGACTTTTCATTTCATATATTTTTTAAAAGTTAAAAGGAAACCAATTTTCAAATGCCAGTTGTAAATACTTATGTGATGACTAGCACAGAATAAATGCTATAAAAGTGATAGCAACTCTAAAGAAAAATGCACACATTTTGAATAAACACAAATATAAGTAAATAACGTATCAAGTCACTACCAATTTATGAAAGGTCAAAATATTTATACCTAAATAATATAGAATACTCATAAAATATAATTAATTATGGTTAAAATCATGCTTTTGTACAAACTTTTAAATTGCATGTTTTTCTAAGATTACAGAAAAGTTTTAAGTAAAAGAGCTCATAAAATATAATTAATTATGGTTAAAATCATGCTTTTGTACAAACTTTTAAATTGCATGTTTTTCTAAGATTACAGAAAAGTTTTAAGTAAAAGAGCTCATAAAATATAATTAATTATGGTTAAAATCATGCTTTTGTACAAACTTTTAAATTGCATGTTTTTCTAAGATTACAGAAAAGTTTTAAGTAAAAGAGAAAAGAATAGAGAAACTAGACATAACGTGGGAAAAACATATCCTGTGGAGGTTTCATTCGAACTGTGTCTGTATGAAGCCAAGGAGCTTTTACTAGACACAGTCCCTACTGCACAGTGAATGATGTATATATATTCATTCCTGCCTGGATAAGTGAATGGATCAAAGAAATATTTTACACACCCAATCTTACGCATGTAATGGCACAAAGAGAAAAAGATACTGGTATGGAACGTGGATAAATAGACAAAGTTGGTTGCATCTAAAGCACCTAGTCCCTGCAATGAACATGATGAGCTCACTTCCCAAATCCAAATTTACTGTCTCATAAACGTAAGATATAAAACATAATACAGAAAAGTATAACACATTGTTCTTGTTTTCCAATTATGCATTAAGCCATATATATGCATGCAACTTTTAAATGAAAATTAAGTAACAATACTAGATAAAATATATTCAAATTAAGAATAAGTGCTAAGTAAATGGCTTATAAATAATAAATCTTCTGAGTTAAGAAGTGGACATATCACACTAAAGTCTAAAATGATTTGAGAAAATCACTGTAGTTTTCCTACAGTGGAGGGAAGAGTGGGTCTCAGAATTAAAACATGTTGAAAATAGAAAGGAGAACAAAAGGGAAGGAAATTTTCTGATTATCTGAAAGTCTAAATGTATAACTAAAAAAATATGACCATTAGCACAATATAAAAAACAAGGAAATCAGGGAAACGAGCAAATTTAAGTATACAGAAGAGTCTACTGGATATTCCACACACCTGCAAGAGTAATTCATTTGTACACTAGAAGAAAATCAACTATATGCATTGATTCATATGCATATATGAATCATATGATAAATTCTAGAATTTAAGTTCGAGAATTTTGAGATGCCTTATAAACAAGAAGCTCCTCTGTTTGGATTTTTGCCAAAGTATAACCTATGCATTTTAATTTACTTAAAAAAAATTAAGATGAAAAAAGAAATGGGTATTATTCTGTTGCTGACCTCCCTGCTGCCATGCAACCAGGCCAATCAATTTTGGATGCTTTACCAAGTCCTGCCTTCATTGTTTTTCTTAAAGTCATATACATTTCCTACGTCCAGTCTTTCCATCAATGGAGGTACAGTAAAGACTCTCATATAGAAATATCTCTTTAAATGATGACTCCAGTATAAAACAACCAGGCCAATCAATTTTGGATGCTTTACCAAGTCCTGCCTTCATTGTTTTTCTTAAAGTCATAAACATTTCCTACATCCAGTCTTTCTATCAATGGAGGCACAGTAAAGACTCTCATATAGATATATCTCTTTAAATGATGACTCCAGTATAAAACTTTGAACTTCAATTTGCCACAAAACATTATTACATAGCTAATTACATGATCTAATATTTCCTTCCATACTTTCTTTATAATTTCCACAATATTGAAAACCAAGTGAATTTTCTAGCACTGTGGTGAACACTTATAAAATAGTATATAGATCTCTATCTCCATCCTCACTGCTAAGTAAGAGTAAATGTTTAACATTCCATAATGTAATGTTAGTTTAATCACTGGTGGAAATACAGTGAGCTGCTAAAATATTTTATTAATTTGTTTGAATAAAAAATATTTAAAACACAAAATATACTGCTTTTACCGTGGCACATAATTTGTCATTTAATTTCTTTCCAACTTGTGTTTTACATAAAATTTCTTTGAATAACTACTATTAGAGTATGCATTCTTGCCAGAGTAATAAAATGCCCCTAACTCTCCATTGATGTCGCCAGAATACAAGTATTCACAAGTTTTCAAGTCTATGTAGATTCTAAGACGAAACAGAATTATTCAGAGTATTAAGAAAAAAAAAAAAAACTTTTCTCTAGTGCCTACTAAACACTTCAAAGAGTCTGCAAAGGTTCCAATGGGATCTCATCTTCCTTGTCTGAATCATTTTAGAAGTGAGAACTATGAACACAGCCTTACATGAGAGAGCAATAATGCACATTTTTATTTTCAGAATTGTACGTGTAGTGTGTCTTCCTTATCTTCTCTATTTTTTGCCAGCTCCAAATCAACACAAGATATATCCAAAATATTGTATCAGCAAATATTCTTTTCTTTGGAAACCAAGAAAGCTTTATACAATGGGAAGAATGTTGGAACCAAGAGTGGGAAACTTTGTTCCAATCTGACCTAGATTAAGGATACATTTCTTGGCTTCTCTCTTCTTTAATTTCCTCATGTAGAAATTGAGAAATAAAGGCATGAGTCCTATCTTTTTAGGGACTGCTGTGAGAGTCATGTAAGAGAATATATGAGGGGAAAATTGTAAAGCCCAAGTTGCCGAAGAAATTTAAAATATCTAAAAATCACTAACAGTGGGGAAAAAAATAGTGAGCTCCTATCTCCTGGTAATACGGTAATGTAACTGATTCTAGCAAGCCTCATCCTGCAGGTCAATCCTCAATATTTCTTAATTGTATTCTATCTCTCCCTTTTTAAAGATATTCAGCAGCCTAGGCTATTATACAAACTAAATTGCCGTGCCAGCACAGAACTTTTAAAAAATTCCACACATAAAAATACACAAGCCTTTCAAATCTCACACAGAAATTAGGTTTAGACTGCAGGCCTGAGACCTATTACTCAATATTTATTGAGATAGACATGTGATTTAAATTAAGATGAGGATAGAAAATGCAATCATTATCCATCTATTTGGCATGTCTGTGAAAAGCTATTATGACATTTCATTATACCTTTTCATTATGCTATTTACTATGTTAATTGAAACTATATAATGTCGGAGATACATAAAAAACTCTTTAAGCATATAGCATATATTGGAATAAATCCTCTAAGTCAGTATATTTTAGAACTCATATTTATGTTATGGTACAGAATTAGCCATGAAAACTCAAAAGTCAAGACAAATGATGCCATTTAAGGACAGTAGAGGTGATAATCACACCTCTTTTAACAATTTGATTGTTTAGTTAACAAGTTATCAATCAGGTCAGGATTAAGTCAGAACCAAAGCCCTCATCTTAGGGAAAGATAAGGGAGCCCGCCCCTGAGGCAGAGCCAACTAAAGCCCCTTTGATTCCTCAGGATGGCTGTACTTTCTTTTGATGTTGGAAAAAATTTTTTCAAAGACAGAGCCTTTTATTTCGCCGTTTAAGTTATGGCCCAAAATGCAAATATTTCATTTCTCCCTAAAAATTACTTTATGAATAAATTTGGGTAAATTTATCATAATAAATTCAAAACTTAAAAAATAAAACAGTAAGGGTATTTCTAATTTGTGCTGTTGGAACAAGACAACAGCTTTTTTAGGTGAACATTTAATGTGTACAAGTATGCTGAGAAATGTATTTCTTCTTAAAAGTTAAATTTCATGGTAATGGATTTTTAAATAGGTGACTAATGTTTTTGACAAGCCTGAAATTTCTGGAAATGTTCTCTCGAATTCATTGGAACAAAATGATTTAGCATGAATCTCTGGGTCATGATATTCTGAAGTCTTTAGAAAAAAATCATACAGCAAGTTTTTCTGTTATTTTTTATATGAGGTAAGTATGTTTAAGATAAACTTAACGAGTTGTGTTCTACAGAATGAGTAAAGCATCATTTGTGAATTTAACTCTTAAAGGATTTTAATAATTTACAAAATCTTGTACTAGTTTCAAAAATCCATTTCAAAATACAATCTGTTTATGTATCCTTATGCTTTAAGAAGAAGAGCTACATAATAACCAAGTTTTAGAGAGCACAAACAGATATTTTGCAAGTCTGAAAATGGGCTAATCATTTCAGACACATGAAATAATGAAGCTTTACAAATTAACCTTCATTAAGTCCGTTGTGGAAAAGTAGCAGCTGTTAACACTTTTTAAATACATACAGATTACATAGATAGATAGATGATAGATAGAGATATACACACATTTATGTACATAAGTAGTGGGCTACAGATTTAAGATCTATTTTGCATAAGAGGTAAACAGTAAGTATATAACCTTTCGATTTTTAAAATGCATGATTTGGGGTCTTTTTACTGCATCAAATAAAGCAGCTTCAGCTTAGCCTTTATATCGTCAAATATAAAAAATACATACATATGTTTCTATTCATCAGCTTCCTCTAAAATAAAGAACAAAGTTCTGAATTTTGCCTCTAAGACAATCAGAAAGCATTTCTATTTCTTCAAATTTTTCTTAAATAATACGTTAATCTCATCAAATTAAATTTTCAAGCAGGTGAAATATTGCATTGTCCATCTAACTCCAGCGGTAGATACTGATCTTCCTCAACTGAGGATGGGGTTATGTCCCAATAAACCCATCATAAGTTGAAAATATCATAAGTAAAAAATGCATTTAACACACCTAACCTACCAAACATAGCTCAGCCTAGCCTACTTTAAACATGCTTAGAACACTTACATTAGCCTGTAGTTGGAAAATCATCTAACATGAAGTCAACAATAAAGTGTTGAATACCTCATGTAATTTACTGAATCGTGTACTAAAAATGAAAAACAGAATGATTCTAAGTATATGGTTCACCTTCCTGATCCTGTGGCTGCCTGCAGGCTGTAACTTGCCGCCATCACCCAGCATCACAATAAAGCATCCTTACACATGTCCTACTGAATTTTTAGATTTCTACTGAATGCATATCACTATCGCGCCACTGCAAAGTTGAAAAATCCTTAAGTCAAACCATTGTAAATTGAGACCGTCTGCGTTGAGATTTGTTGATTTTAGTGATTTATTTTCATTTGACCATGGATACTTCAGTGCCTTTTATGGGAATCATAACATATAGCCAACGTAAGATTAATATTTTTTCATAAGGAACCATTGAAAGATCCCATGCTGCTGAAGTTTCTTTGATGTAGGTAGGGCAGGAAACTGGAATGCCTATGATATCATAGAAACCAGTTCCTCAAAAGATGAAACACATATTTTTTGTTTAAAAATACTCAGAGTCATGTGTTGAGCTTCTGTATAGCCTGCTGTCACTACCCTCATCTTTACTGACAGTCACTTCAAATCGATCATCCATTGCCACTACTCGTTTCCTTATCTTCACCACTAGATTTTTGGTTTAAGTTAGCCAATATGACTGTTTCTTTCAATACTCACGCTTCTTTATCATAAAATTTACATTTTCTTACATCAAATACCATGCATAATTTCAATTTCACTCTACTTCTCCACTTTTTGTTTCAGGGACATTATGGCTTTCCTTTCTTGAAAGTATATGTTCTTATGGACTACACAACAATAAACACAGCACAACTCATCCCTTCTTCCTCCCGTCCTTGCTATGCACCTTCTCCTTCTCCTCTTTCTCAACTTTACCCTTCTCCCTCTGCTCCCCACTTCTTTTAGCACTACAGCATACTTGGCACCTGCCAACTACACAGGGCTGCCTACGCACTTTACATATTTTCTTATCTTTTGGTTAAATATTCTTCTTCAATCCATTTTAAAGATGAAGCAACTAGGATCTGGATAGTTAATTAATTTTTCTTTAATTAGTAAGCTCTTTGTTGTAAACTATATTTTATTCTATAATCCATATCCAACCACCAAAACTTACATAACAGTGGCTGATTTTTAGGTCTTACCATTATTTTGTCACCAAGACAAAATTAATAGAAAGAAGAAATATCTTCATTTTATCAGGTTGCCATAACCAAAAACACATAAAGAGAAGTCCATCCTTTTTTTACTTCAAACTCATTTCTGTAGCATGAATTATGGAAATCCTCCCTTTAACTGACATAAACTTCCTTTTTTTTTTTTTTTCATTACTGATTCCAAACGTTGCAACACATCTCAATTCTTTCCAAGGCACTCAGCCATTAACAGCATAAACGATCCTCATATTCAGAAACACCATACAAAGTTGAAACATGAATGCAAATATCTATGATAGGAACTTGCTTATTTTGTTGCACATCTCTTTGATCTAGATCAGTAAGCTTATGGCCTAGTATTATATCTACTTTACTGTGTAATTTTGAAAAGTATAAACTTCTAGAGAGTTCTTGCTTACCTTGGCTGGAACACTGTCTATTGAAAACTATGATAAGCATAATTTAAGGTTAGGAGAACACAAATAAAATAATAGCTATTCCCTTATTGGAATATCACAAACAAAATTCTAATTTAAAATTTATAACGTTCACTAAAGTTCACCCACAAAACACATTATGAAGTGACAGTTAGCTGTATTAAAGATAAATGTAACAGCAATAAAATTAATTTAAAAACACAAATTTGAAGCCAATGTATTTAATACTTCCCTTTCAAAAGATTTTCATTTATTTACATTCTCTACTATACCAATAAATATCCCAAATATCAAGTTTTTAATCAAAATAGTACATTTTTTCAGATACCTTCTGGTATTTTACCAACTATCACATTTTCTTCAAAGACCATTCACAAAGATTCTTACCATTTTCCTCCATATGCTTGAAGTAGAGGCAGATAAAATTACTATCAAAAGATAATTTAAATTTAAAGAAATTATACCACTTTCCCAGTGTCTCAGAATGGTATAACCAAGAGCAGAAACTGTTATCCTGAGTTTATAAGAAGTTGCCCTAAACTGGTAAATCAGTGATGGATAATTCCACAAAATTATTGCAAATTTTTGAGTGGCTCACAATTTCCCTTGGCATCTTCAGTCATGTCAATATAGTTCTTTTATTTGGCTTGTAATTTAAATATGCAAATTTTGATGAGAAAATTTTCCACAAATATAGTTCTATAAGCACAATCAAAATTGTGATCAAGAGCTGATTCTGTAGGTAAGCAGCCATGACAAGCTTATGGATCCTCAAAAAAATTATAAAATGCATCTGTTTTATATCTATGTAAAATTGCTGAATGAATTCATACATGTTCCTTCTCAAAGCTTAGATCAGTTTTTTGGTCTTTAATTTATTGGACAGATCAAACCGGGACAAATGCGAAAAACAAAGAAAAATAACTTAATTTCTCATGATTGTATGTAGTGTATTTTAGTTAACAAATTCCACAATATTTTCAGTTAAGACTTTTTTCACAATTTGTCACTAAAATTAGTACATTATAAAGATTAAATATCTACATCTCATGCAGCCACATTTGTTTTCTTAGAATAAATATTTAGTGGTGGAATTGATACAGAAAATGTTTGAGGATATCCCAAATGTTCCTTTCAAAACCTTAAGATGGTTATATAAATGTTTCAAGGATTAATTTTCTATACTTTTAAAAAAGCAGGAAGCTCAAATCATAGGAATACAGTGGCCAGATTATGTTAATATGTAAAGAGGGCTAGTACATTGCAGGGATGTGGCAAAAGATAACCAAAGAGTGTATACACCATGGAGACCAATAAGGTGTATTTCAGGGCCTACTGGCTACTAGCTTATGGCTTCTATTGAAGACAGTCTGAAAGCAAAGACATAGCACTTACTTATGTCCCTTATCTAGTTTAAAAAGGCCTTTAGTGCCATCAGGAAAGTAATCTTACATTATTCGAGCAGGTTCAAATTCCTTAACCAGACACACACACCCCACAAAATTTTAGGCGCCCTTCTAAAATTAAAAGTGGCTTCATCCACAGAGTTTTATTCCTTCACATGACAAAACCCCAGAAAGTGGTAAATCTGGGGTTAATAAAGACGCTCACCAATGTCAGGGATGGAGATCAGTAGCTCTGTACAATTCTTGATTTCCCCAATGTTTGCAAGTGGGATGTCACTACTCCAAGCAGTACCTTTTCCAAAGAAAGAAGGAAAGGGGGGGGGGGGATTTCTTTAAATCTTTTTATCAGTTCCCAAGCACAATACCCTGACTTCTCAATAAGCTGAACTGGATCAGATGTCCAACTCTACACTACTCTCTAAAAAAGAAGAAAGAGAATTCTATGGTTGACTGAAGGACCGAAAAAAAAAAAAAATCCTAGAGCTTGTAGTGGGGCCCACCTTTTCTTAGCACATCCATATCAATTCCTTAACAAAAGCAGGTTCTACTAGCAAGGAAATAGGAGGAAATCTCTGTTGGAGACACGGCTAAGAGAACTAGCTGGTCTGTCCCTCAAGATGCTCATTTATTTACAAGCTTTTTCCTCCAAATTTCATCAGTATCTTCCCTTATTTTTATGTAAACTTTGCATCTCCTGGTGAATCGTTCTTCCAAAACCTATCTTTTATTCCCATTTCTATTAACTAGGAATAACTATCCTCCTTATAAAGCAACCTAATTTGGCACACCTTCTAAACCCTAAAGCACTAAGAAGTTAAATATTTACAAATTATGTCAAGATAGACAGCCCACAGCTAAATGAGGAGGCAGTATCCAAAAGGAAGAAAATCTAGGCAAGATCATCCTCACAAACAGAAGGGCATTTGAACCTCACTATCGAACCTCCTTAAGGCTCTAAACCATACCAGAACACCCAGAAATCTGAGTTAAACAAAAACTCTCCAAGATAGTCTCCTACACATACGTCCAGAAGAAACTAACCTAAAGTACCAGTGAATTCCAGGGTTGAGCAAATTGTTAAATATAAACAAAACCAACTAGAGCACTGGATATGCTGGCACTAGATCTAACCTCAAATGCCTCATTGAGGTAACAATTTTATGTCTACATTAAAAATTTAAAGACATCACCTAACATAATATGGTATTATTTTCTTAGCTTAGAAAAGGAAAACGTGAGGAAAAAAGTCCTAGATTCAACACAAAGTCACATCGCTGGCTCAAGACTGGGGCTATATCTAAAAACTCCTTATACCAGATAGAGTAGAATAGACAGCATTTTACATGATAGTGAAATAAATGATACTGTGATCCCTTCACATTTTTCACATTTTCTATTAAGATAGTTGGTGGTTTTACATGTAAACCTTATGAGTTACTTCAAAAAGAAAGCTAACTTTGCAATTTTTCTTCATTAAACCTTAGAAAGTATAACTATGTAAAAATCACATTGTCCTTGCATTGGTAGCACCTAGACAGAAGACTTAATAATGACATAAGTGATAGTATCTATAACTCCACATTGTGAGCTACTGATCATTACCTAAGTTTATGGCATATTGTGTTTTTCGCTTCAAGGGAAAGTATATCAAGTTTAAAAATGCCAGTTTATGAGTGTGTTAAGAATTTGACAAAAGCATTATTTGAATTAAAAAGATATTGATGATTATTTCAAAGAAATCAATTTTTGATAAAATATATTTGCTATATTCTCAATTTTTTCTTCAACCAGAAATTATGCTTAAGGAATTTGCAGACTGACATCCTTTGTAGATCAAATGACATGTACTGACAAAATAGCAAGAAGATACACATATTATAGCCCAGAATTACTGAAATTTATAAAAAAATAATATTCATATTTAAGATGAGGAGGAGCTATTTCAAAGAGCTACATGTCACTAAGAATGGGAGTAACCATTAATATTGAAGGAAGACAAAAAGGAGGGAGGGAACCAATTCAGGATAAGTCAAAAAGTTGATCCTAATGAAAAGGGAACTGTTCGGTAGGAATTAGTTGCTTTGTAAGGATGTGCAATCAAGCAAAGAAAAATCTACTACTATGCATTATTCTAACGTATGACATTTCTCAGTTGAGTTTAACGGAAGTTCTTTTTTGTTACAAAAAGACTCCAATTTTACAAAGTAATTTACTAATAAAAGAGAATGATTCAAATGAGAAAAATTTAGTTTGGGGGCAATATATTTAAGAAAGCAAAAATACACATAGTTGATAGAAATGGAGATAGAGAAAATTTTTTTTGGAAAAGTATGATTCTACCTCTTCCTTAAAAAACTCTTTAAGTATCATTTGCTAGAATATTATATGACATTTTTACATATCTGGTAAATTGATGCAGGTGGTATATATGCTTTATTAGAGTAAGATATAAATGATCCAGTGTGAAAACAGACTCTTGTATACAAAACTGTAGTTGTTGACAGTGGGGTAAAAGTCTGGACAAACCAGTTGGGAGATTCTCCATATTGAAAATACACAGAAATTAATGTTAAAAAAAAAATCCATATTCAGGACTCAGTGTCACCATTAGGCACAAGGGGATTGAGAGAAGAGAGTATACACAAATTTCTATTTCATGTGGCTTGACCTTAAGAAAAGATACACACATATGGGAAGTTGAACAATTAATGATAACACAGAATTAAGTATAAAATAAATGGCTTTCATAATAATGAGAGAATGAGGGTATTTCTCAACTAATCCACAGAATACTCACTAGCCCTTTTTACACTGAAAAAAATTGTTTGATATCAAACACAACTGTGAAATTTGCCATCTTACACTTCATTCTTAAAGCTCATAACTCAAATTAACACGCTACATTTCTCGATCTCAAAACTCATATATTAACCAAGCCCGTTTCATTTTAACAGAATATTTTCCAAATTGATTTGATCATGGAACACCTAACATCTGTAAACATGTTGTGTAAATGATTTTTATCTCCTACACATTTTAGGAGACGCCCCCTAGAGAAGTTGAGAAGAGAAAGAGAACTCTTAGATTAGTTTTAGTTGGACATCGTTGTGGAAATGGAAATTCAGCTGAGTGCTGAGGAGGCAAGGATTTTTGTTTGTTTTTTTACATAAAGTAAGGGCAAATTAGCAGAACATTATAGGCAGATAGAAAAGAAACCTAACATTTCAATATGGAGTTTCAAAGGCACCTCAGAGCTCACTGCAATAATGAAATCACTCTTCAGATTCCAATCCTCTCCTTGGACACTTCTAGCAGCTGAGGAATCTATTTCATTCTGCAAGCCAACATTGAGCTTGTTGTCATCTGTCTGCAATCAAAAACTAAAGGGACCCAACTAATTATTTCACCCTTTGACAGAACTTCTCTTGTGCTCCTTGCCTATAATACTAAGTCTTCGGATTTGTAAACCAAATCTGCCCCCAATTTTTTTTTTTAAAGGTTTTATTTATTTACTTGACAGAGATAGAGACAGCCAGCGAGAGAGGGAACACAAGCAGGGGGAGTGGGAGAGGAAGAAGCAGGCTCCCAGTGGAGGAGCCCGATGTGGAGCTCGATCCCAGAACGCTGGGATCACGCCCTGAGCCGAAGGCAGACGCCCAACGACTGCGCTACCCAGGCGCCCCCTGCCCCAAATTTTTATTTTTTATTTTTATTTTTTTTTTATTTTTATTTTTTTAAAGATTTATTTATTTATTTATTCGACAGAGATAGAGACAGCCAGCGAGAGAGGGAGCACAAGCAGGGGGAGTGGGAGAGGAAGAAGCAGGCTCATAGCAGAGGAGCCTGATGTGGGGCTCGATCCCAGAACGCCGGGATCACGCCCTGAGCCGAAGGCGGACGCTCAACCGCTGTGCCACCCAGGAGCCCCTACCCCAAATTTTTAAATAGCTTTCCATTATCTCAGTTTTTTGTACTTTCACCTATCATCCCTGTCATCATATTCCTTGGTGTTTTGACCACCTGGTGAATACAATGGGATGGACGTCTCTGAAGGAATCTAAAATCTAATCTTCAGAAATACATTACTCTATCAAGTAAAAGAAGCCCCACATAAGCTATATTTTAATTCTCTAGCCTTCATCCACTGATAACAGTCCATGAAATACTGGGCTGTTTATCAAGATGAAGAATGTAAAATGAGGAGGTCAGGATGTTTCCTAAAGTGGAATAGAAAGGACAAAACAGGAACAGATGTGACCCAAAGTTACCAACTTAAAAAGAGAACCATGAAACAGTCATCCAATATCTTAGACTGTCATTCAGATCAAAAGTAATTAATAGACATACCTACTCCTATTCCATTTCTTATTGTAATTTACACATCATTTCACTCGGCAACAACATAGGCATAGTAGTATGAGACTTAATGGATTATGATAACCTATGGCTATGTTTATCATGAAGCAGCACCTTCTAATTTATTTGCATATAAGAATGAATGTTCAATTACCTATTAAATAATATGCCAGAATCATTGCCTCCTATAAGTTTATTTAGTCATCAATCAACAGATCAATTTAGAGATGGTAAATTAACCTGATGTACAGGAAGGAAATGTTTCCAAATCATCATGTGAACTAAGGGCCCTAATACAAAGTGATCCAGTTGGTGTGACAAAAATATATTTTATGAATATTTAGAGAGACTTGGACATGATAGGATTATCTTACTACTGATGAAGGGAGGTTTTAATTTTCATATTTACTATTTTTTAGGGTATTACCTTGCTGGTCAGCATCTGACATAGACAATATCCACACCCACCATGATCCATGATTACTGAGGGGTGGGTGACTGCTAAGATAGGAGATAACTTTATGGAGTCCAAATCAAGTTTTTAATCCAAGATCATATTTCAAACTTCTTTTTCATCTTCTGTTACTTTACTGATATGAAGTTACCCAAAGGCTCAAATCATAAAAGACTATTAAACACGGGCCAAATTCTCTAGACTGCAGAATATTGAAGAGGAAAGAGAAATTGGGCATAGATAAACTTAATCAAGACATAGGCACTAGATCTTAACTAAAATAATATAATTTGCTAAGAGTCAGGGGGTTTGCTTTATCTGATCTCTGATTTAGGCTGGGGTCCCAGCTCTCAGGGGTTATATATAGTTTGAGCATATATGTCTTAATTCTCCAACTTTGCAACCTTTTCTACCAACCAAAGTCCAAACTCCAGCACCTCTTTCTGCCCTGTAATACAAATGGAGACCTAGGGAAAAACAAAAAACAAAAAACAATACTACAGACAATGTGAGGAGGGTTTTCTGGCCTCAGCAGATATTTTGTGTTCCCACCTCTCTGATGCCCCATCAGAGGCAGTGTCCACTTTTCTAGTCCTGTAGCCAAAACGGCTTCCTTCAGCTGATGTCTTAATAGAACTCAAGTCTCTTTTTCAGGGATGGCGAAAGCCTGATTGAAGTTGTAATGTAACTCTTGCCTTTACAGAGATTTTGGGGTTTAATTTATTCCCACATGGCCTCGTTTACCCCATGTCAGAAATCACCCTTATAGCTTCAAAATGAGGTTATCTGAATATCTAGGATGGGACTAAAAATATTTAGATTCTTTAAAGTTGAAGTCAAATTAAACAAGCCTTAAAAAAGAATCTTTAAGATTCGACATGGCCTGTCAAGATTTTTTGGCCATGAAGCATCCGGATGGCTCAGTCGGTTAAGCATCCAACTCTTGATTTCAACTCAGGTGTTGATCTCAGGGTCATTGAGTTCAAGCTCCATGTTGGGCCTGGAGTCTACTTAAAAAAAAAAAAAAAAAAAGATTCTATTGGCCAGTTCATTTTTCCTAAGCCCGGGGTGGGGGGGGAGGTATTACCAATTATCAATGGTAGTGAGCCATTATCAAAGGGACAGCTGATTGTCATTGCTTATATAATGTAAAACAGCTTTGGGTGAATTTTATACCTGATCTAGTTTAAGATTTCTGTTTACACAAGATTTTTTGATAGTTCAGCTTCAAGTAGCAACTGAAAGATCTCCCTCTGGATTTTCTCAAGGCTGGAAATAATGTAGGAAAATTTTTGTTTCTTCAAAAACTAGTGCAATTTTTTTGGAAGGTTAAAAAATAGGGGCTCCTGGGTGGCTCAGTCTTAGGTTAAGTGTCTGCCTTCAGCTCAGGCCATGAACCCAGGATTCTGCGATCAAGTCCTGCAAGTCCCTGAGCAGGGAGTCGCTTCTCCTTCTCCCTCTACCCCTACCCCCTGCTCATGCTCTCTCTCACTCTCTCTCTCTCTCTTTCAAATAAATAAAATCTTTAAAAAAAAAAAAAAATATATATATATATATATATATATTCATCCTAGTGGACTTGATTTTTCATAAATAATCCTATTTAAGAATACTTCAAGTCCTTTCACACTTTGCTGGTGTTTTTTTTTTGGAGGGGGAACTGCGTGGATCATCTTTTATTTATAAACTGTACACCTGACTGCAATCCCAGGCAAAAAGAACCCAACCTGTCCATTGTTGCTTATAAAGACAGTCTTCTGGTATCTTCTGGTGTATCTCTGCATTATTAAGGCAAACTGTCAACATTTGTGACTACTTTTGGAAATCAGTGTAAAATTAAATACTTGTTTTCTCCCTGTACTTTCTGTAAGAGCTCTGAAACTTACTGACATCCATGTGATGCACTGCTAGCATGTGACAGATTGCATCTCCTGAAGTTCTAAGTTCTCATAACTATCAAGGTTTCACACTCAGTCTCCTCCATCAAATAGAGGAATGCATGTACAAAATTAAATAAATTATCCTCACATTTCTTGCTGAAATATTCAAAAAATGGTTCACTCATCTCTCCCCACCTCATTTATTGTACCTAATGCTTCCAAATATTAATTAATTATAATTCATTTTCAGAACCTTCTGAATGTCCCAATATCTTCTGTGTCCTTTGGAGGAATTTTTGAGAAGACTGGCTGGGAGACTGATAGAATCCCTATGCATTTCCTGCAATTCATGATAAGAACACCAAATACTGTTAACAACATATCCACTGCATTTCCTGGCATGCTCAAGTGTGAAGTCTCTTGGTTCCAACACTGTAACAGCTCAGGCTTATTTGACATACTGGCTACATCAAGTCAATATTAGTTGGCTGCATTTCACGCTAACTTTCGGCAGTTCAGTCCAACTCCTAGATTTGGGGGGAGGGGTAGAGGAGGGTAACTCATGCTGTCTTATTTCTTTTCTCCTTAGTCTATTTTTATCTTCTTTTCCTCAGCTTTTTATATGTGACTGCTTCTACCAGGGCATGATCTCTGGCATCTGCTCCACCGAACAAATAAAGCTTTTTCAATGAAGAATACATTTTATTATTAATGATAGTACATAAGCATTTGTTAATAATGAATCTGAGGCTTTTACCTTGAAAGTCCTATGGGATAATATATACTTAGAGATGTAGTATTGAGGCAGAGTCAGCAAATATATCCCTTTTCCTTCAACATGTCTGACCTTCCCTACATATTTTCTTTATGAAGTATGTTCTCAGAAAATAAAAGAGCAGAGAAAGTTTGGGTCAAGAAAAGCTAAGAAACTAGAGGAGATATTCATACAGATTAACATTCCAAATGAGAAATAAATGTGAAACAATCCCCTTTCTGGATCATTTACATACCCTAGAGGATACTTGTGTACCCTTTAAGTCTCACCAAAGTTCCACTTTGCTTGGTTTAAGAAATGACTTTCAGGGGGCACCTGGGTGGCTCAGTCCTTAAGCATCTGCCTTCGGCTCAGGGCACGATTCCAGCGTTCTGGGATCGAGCCCCGCATCAGGCTCCTCTGCTGGGAGCCTGCTTCTTCCTCTCTCACTCTCCCTGCTTGTGTTCCCTCTCTCGCTGGCTGTCTCTCTCTCCATCAAATAAATAAATTAAATAATCTTAAAAAAAAGAAATGACCTTCAGGGGTGCCTGGGTGGCTCAGTCCTTAAGCGTCTGCCTTTGGCTCACGGTGTGATCCCAGAGTCCTGGGATCAAGCCCCACATCAGGCTCCTCTGCTGGAAGCCTGCTTCTTCCTCTCCCACTTCCCCTGCCTGTGTTCCCTCTCTCGCTGGCTGTCTCTCCTTCTGTCAAATAAATAAATAAAATCTTAAAAAAAAAAAAAAAAGAAATGACCTTCAATGAAAAGAGCCTGATGAAAACTTCTCCCTTCTGTTTCATATTCATTCACCCCAGGAATGCGCTGTTATCAATGGAATTATGTAACATCAGTCATAAGTAAATTGTTTATATGCTTTTATTTTCCAAATAAATAAATTTGTATTTGCAATTTATTTATTTTATCTCATATCATTTATTGTCTCTACCACAAAATATATTAAAATGCCAATTGTAGGAATAAACATATATCACATTAAACTATTGATCCTCACCCACTCTTCTTAGTGTTTACTTTTCTATTTAGTTTGGAAAACTCTAACAACTAAATAAATTATATTACTTTGTAATAAATTCGAGATATTTCTAAATAGTTCATACCATTCAGCTGCATTGTTTCACGATGGACAAATAGATAATAAGAAAAACTGGAAAGTCTGACACAAATGTTATAGCAACACCAGCATCTTTAGACATAAATACATGTCAACTCGCTTGCCAGATAGTAACTGTACAACTTTAGGCGATTTACTTTTTAACCCTTCCTTTCCCTGACTGTATTTCTATTTATCTGTATTACAAATGGATAAGTTCTGGGGTGCCTGCGTGGCTCAGTTGGTTAAACAGCTGACTCTTGATCTCAACTCAGCTTGATCTCAGAGTCGTGAGTTTAAGCTCCATATTAGGCTCCGTGCCCAGGGTGGAACCTACTTAAAAAATATATATATATAAGTCCTAGGGATTTGTATTTTTAATAAGCTTTTCAGCATTTCCTATGCAGCTGAATTTGGTCCATAAATAGGTGCTGGAAACTATTACCTAAAACCAACCCTGTTCCATCACATTTTTATACAAAGTGTATCTATTGATTATAAAATTAAATATTAAGTCAATGAACAAAGTTGTAAGGAGAAAAATCCTAAATTAAAACAAACAAACAAACAAAAAACCACCTAAGAAGAGTAAATCATTTGAATCTGCTTTTGGAGTACAGCTTAATGATAAAGATAACTCTCTTGGGATTTTTTATTTTTTGTCTTCAATCCGTACCTTCTTTTCCTTGTTATTTTTGATGATGCCTACTTTTTTTTTTTTTTTTTTTGCTTGAGGACGTATATTTAGTACACAAAATATTTGTACAAGACTTTCCCTCATATATCCTCATACAAGGGAAATGCAGAATAAGTTAAGAGGAATGCCTCAGATGGAGTTTTCATCCAGATGCATCAATGTTAAAGAGCAGTGTCTTCTTCTATAGCATTGAAAAAGAATGTCTGATACTCTGACTTCTGTAATATGGTAATCTGGCAAACTAGATATCCTAAAAAAGCAACAAAATAAAACATCAAAAACAAACTAAAATGTACGTTAAAACAAATGTGTTTGAAACTACTGATGAAATGGTAAGGCATTTAGAGAAATCCCTCATAGAAGGAGAGGAGAGAGGATGAGGGAAGTGGGGAAAGGGAGAAAGAAGAAGAAGGAGGAAGAGGAGGAGGAGGAGGAGAAAGAAATGGAGTATTAAAACAAAGTGGTTATCAGCTTTTGGAGAAGTTGACAATCCAGAAATCTGTGTTATGGAGGTTCAGTTTTAAAATCTATATGATGGTGAATTGATTCAGGGACTCACACACGAAGCTGTGATCAATGAAAGATGACCCAGATTAAAAGATACATAAAGCTGTGACTACTGAAGGATGACCCAGATTAAAAGTGCATTTCCACTTCCACAGTGGAGACAAGGTCACTTTTGTGTCTCTTCCTTGATGGGGGTGGGGGTAAAGTGGCATTGTCCTCAGAGTTTTTAAGACTAGGCAAGACTGGAAACTAGCTGTAATTAAAAAAATACATCTGCTATTTAAAAATAATAAATTGTATTCTTTTAAAAAATTCTTGGAAGATGTCATAGGAAAATACCAAAAGATAAGTGATAAAGCAGGAAAAATATTAAGGACTAATAAAAAATATGGTGGGAAAATTATCATAATAAATGATGAAGTCTTTTAAAAAAGAACAAGGCAAAAGACTATAAAAATCTGAAATAAAAACGGGCAAAAATATGAATAAAGAATTCTCAAGGGGCACCTGGGTGGCTCAGTCATTGGGCACTGGTCTTCAGCTCAGGTCATGATCCCAGGGTCCTGGGATTGAGTCCCGCATCAGGCTCCCTGCTCGGTGAGTCTGCTTCTCCCTCTCCCTCTGCCTGCCACTCCCCCTGCTTATGCTCTGTCTCTGTCATATAAATAAAAATAAAATCTTTAAAAAAAAATTCTCAAAATTATGATATAAAAATAGTTCTTAAATACATGAAAATATATTTGATCTCCCTCAAAATAAAATAAATGCAAATATTTTAACAAAATACAGAAGCATTATATATGACCTACGAAACTGGAAAAAATTCAAAAGCTGTCAACACTTCTGTTGATAGAGTTATGGAAAAATAGGAATTCATAAAATACAGATAGAAATACACAATGGTGCAGGCTTATGGAGAAGTTGGTAATATTACCAACCTGCATATTCATTTACCCTTTGACCCACCAGTCCTATTTTTATGAATTTACCCTTAAGTTACACCTCAAATAATTAAAACTACATGTACAAAAAGTTTATTAATTATGACATTAGTTGCAATTACAAATATTGGAAATAATCTGAATACAATTCCATAGGAGATTAGTTGAGTAGCCTATGGTATTTAATGTAATGGAGTACTAGAAAAGAAGAATGAGAAAGTTATTTTGAACATATAGGAAGTGATTTCTAGAATTATATTGTTAGTGAAAAAAGAAAAGCACCAAAAAAACCCACTTATATGTAAGAAAAGTAAGGGAAATGATTAATGTGTGTGTGTACCTATCTACATACACATGTGTTTGTCACAAAGCAAATTCAAGGTAAATCAACGATGGAAAAAATCTAAAATGCAATACAAATAGATGCAAATGAATCTAACCTTATTTCAAATACATTACAAAACCACATAGTAAGTGAGGGTATGATTTTAATTATGTTCTATATCTTAACAATTAAATATGCATTTTATTATTACTCTGTGTATCTATCATTGATGATACGCATATTAATTTGGATATGTGAAATGTTTCATAATCTAGAAAACAGATTCCTCAAGTGCTGTAGACACACTAGTAAGTATTCAGGTAATATTTTAAGAATGTAGGCTCTGTAATCATGTAGCATCCATTCAAATCTGTTATCTTGCACAAATTCCTTAACACTATATGCCTCAGTTCTTTATGAAATCATTTTATAAAAGTATCTATGAAGTAATACCACTGTGAAGATTAAACAGTTATACATAAACTGCTTAGAACAGTATCAAGCACATAATTAGAGATCAATAGACATTAGCTGGTAATACTAGCATAGAAGCCATTTCTCTAGGACCCAGAGCCCAGGACCATGAATTTGTATCTAAATTCTAGTGAGAGATGGAACCACTATTTTAGTAAATATATTCTATAATGGCACTAACAGTGGTTCTCAACTGAGGGTGCACATCAGCATCACTGTTGATCTCTTTAAAATTATAAATAAACAAAACACAGAGACTCTACATCACCAAAAACATATTGAATGGAAGTTTTAGACATGAGGTCCAACTCTACATAAGTTCAAAAATGTCTTAGGTGGTATCAGTAAGTATTCCTTAAGAACTGCAGTGATAGGAATTTTGAGGGAGTATTAATAGTTAAAAGGCAATAATTCTATCACCTCAGACAGAGAATTAAGCATTAGTTTTTCTTCCATAAAATTAGATTAATGATTACTTACAAGGAATTCCTTACAAGCAGGGTTGGTGTGACGATTAATGGAGGTAACATATAGAAAGCACCTAGTTCATTGTTAGTACTCAATGAATAATGGCTATTATATTCTGTTCTTGTAGAAGGCTGAAAAACCACATAAAAAGAAGAAATGGTGTATTTATAAAAGATCATAGATAATGTAATTCAGTATCATATTTTAATAAGATCTGTAATTTTGGTAGAATTTTAAGCTCTATTTTAACACTATTAGACCAAATCCTATAAAATACAAAAATACCACCTATTTTCACAAAGGTAATTGAAGGTCTTAGCACAATTTCAAATAATGGATTTATGCTGCTGACTTGCACACATAAATGAGTGCCCTTGTGAATTGAAAGATATTCAAGCATGTTTATCATAGTCAGAGTCTGCCACTGCATACTGATCAACACCCCTCACTCATTAACATACAGGACTCTTTGCTTGAGCTTTCATTTGCATGCTCTTCTAAAAGCTCCTTTTCCCCCTCACTATTCAAACAGCCAATGACCTTTGTAATCAACAAGAAAATTAGAAGCAGGTGGTACCTTATTTTTAATGATGTTGAGACCAAATTGTTTAACTTAATTCTGAACTATTTTCTTCCAATCCTTTTTAATGCCTGACAAATATTATGTGAAGGTAGACAGCAACTCTGACTTTCTCATTGTCTCTGATCAAGCTCTGTAGCTCTGTAACTAACCCTTTGCTTTTATATTTAATTAATATGATGAAAACATTTCTCATCTATCAGTATTTTACTTTTTCCTGGAGCCCCTAGTATAAACACAGTAACATTGGGATTTCGCTAATGTTCTGGCAATCTTCACAAATTTACCTAGATTATTATAAATGGAACTGAGAACATTTCCTACAGGCTTGTAATTATTTCTTTTAATGAATGTATATTAGTCAATGGGAAATAAAGTTTCAACATCATAAATGGCAAGTAATTGGCCTTGTTTTCTCTTTTGCTTTACAATATTTTTAGTCATATTTATTCAAAATAAGCTCATTTCCCTAAAATTTCTCAGGAGAAGAACCAATGAATTTTTGTTTTAGCTTTTATATATTTCAAGTGTATAATGAATTAAGTTATAAAGACTGCCAATTACAGTCATATCTAAATTATCTACGAACAAATTGTGTGCCTTCTGAACCCAAAGTAAATTCAGTATCAGATCAGGTTCTCTACACTATTTAATGCAGGTCTACTCTACAATTTCCTACTACCCAAGAAAAATAGTTCAAAGAAACCAAAATTTTCTCAAAATGCATCATCCAAA
Organism: Ursus maritimus; assembly: GCF_017311325.1. Lineage (NCBI taxonomy): Eukaryota > Metazoa > Chordata > Mammalia > Carnivora > Ursidae > Ursus > Ursus maritimus. The sequence goes on from NW_024423675.1 coordinate 15,475,989, forward strand.
TCTCCTGAAATAGAATTCTGGATATGCCACAGCTTCCTTTTGTTACTTTAAAGCAATTTAGTGTTCATTATACTTTACATCTCACAATCTATTCAGCAATCTCTCCATTATGATTACCATTTGAATTTTACTATTACCCTATAGCAAATTAAATATTTATTCTACCAGACTGTAAAACAGAAATATTTCTGGGAGCAAAAACAAAAACTTATCAAATATTTTACCTTTCATTTAAAATAATCTAAAATGACCTCCCCTTAATGACTTGCCAGTATTTTTTAAGACCAGTTTAACTATTAATGTTTTGTAAAAAGGATGGGTTCTTTTCAGCTATTCACACATTATTCAGTGTTGTTTTAAATATTTTACCTACATATATATTTAAAACACATATACAAGTCCAGAGATTGTTATTGGCAGTAAAGTCTTAAAACCAATCAAGTAGAAGCCTGCTTAAAAACAAATTGTCTTTTCAAAAAAAAAAAATCAAATCCAAATTTCTTTTGAGGTCCATTAGTGTGGGAGATGGTTCTTCATCCCCTCTGTTTCAGTCTGGAGGTGTCTTTAGGTCTAAAATGAGTCTCTTGTAGACAGCATATGGATGGGTCTTGCTTTTTTATCCAATCTGATACATTATGTCTTTTGATTGGAGCATTTGGTCCATTTATATTCACAGTAACCATTGATATGAACTTATTACCACTGTATTTGTGTAAAGTTCCTCCTTCTGTAGATTGTTTTTTTCTGGTCTGTGTTACTCTTGGGGTCTCTAGTCACTTACAGGATCCCTCCAAATATTTCTTGCAGGGCTGGCTTGGTGGTCACATATTCTTTCCGTATCTGTCTGCCCAGGAAGCGCTTTATCACAATTTCCATTCTGAGTGACAGTCTTCCTGGATAAAGAAGCGTTGGCTGCATGTTTTTCTCATTTAGTACCCTGAATATATCATGCCAGCCCTTTCTGGCCTGCCAGGTTTCTGTGGATAGGTCTGATGTTAGTCTGATTTTCCTCCCTCTGTAGGTAAGGAACCTCTTGGCTCTGGCTAGAGCTACTCTCAAAAGAAAGCTGGGGTAGCAATCCTCATACTACACAAACTACATTTTAAACCAAAAACTGTAGTAAGAAATGAAGAGGGACCCTATATCATACTTAAAGGGTCTATCTAACAAGAAGATCTAACAATTGTAAATCTTTATGCCCCCAACCTGGGAGCAGCCAATTATATAAACCAATTAATAACTGAAGTAAAGAAACACATTGAAAATAATACATTAATAGTAGGGACTTTAACACCCCACTCACAGCAATGGACAGATGATCTAAACAGAAGATCAACAAAGAAATAAGGGCTTTGAATGATACACTGGACCAGATGGACTTCATAGATATATACAGAACATTCCATCCTAAAACAACAAAATACTCATTCTTCTCAAGTGCAAATGAAACTTTCTCCAGAATAGATCACCTACTGGGTCACAAATTAGGTCTCAGCCGTTACCAAAAGATTGAGATTATTCCCTGCATATTTTCAGACCACATGTTTTGAAACCTGAACTCAATCACAAGAGGAAATTTGGAGGGGACTCAAACACCTGGAAGTTAAAGAGCATCCTGCTAAAGAATGAATGGATCAACCAGGAAATTAAAGAAGAATTTAAAAAAATTTATGGAAACTAATGAAAATGAAAACACATCAGTTCAAAACCTTTGGGATATAGCAAAGGCGGTCCTAAGAGGGAAGTACACTGCAATACAAGCCTCTCTAAAAAATTAGAAAAATCCCAAATATACAAGCTAACCTTATACCTAAAGGACCTGAAGAAAGAACAGCAAATAAAGCCTAAACCAAGCAGAAGAAGAGAAATATTTAATAAATATTAGAGCAGCAATCAATGAAATAGAAACCAGAAGAACAGTAGAACAGATCAATGAAACTAGAAGCTGGTTCTCTGAAAGAATTAATATGATCGGTAAACCTCTGGCCAGACTTATCCAACAGGAAAGAGAAAGGACCCAAATTAATAAAATAATGAATGAAAGCAGAGAGATCATGACCAACACCAAGGAAATACAATCTTAAGAACACGTTATGAGCAACTATATGCCAACAAATTAGGCAATATGGAAGAAATGGATATATTCCTGGAAACTGATAAACTACCAAAACTTCCAAAACTGAAACATGAATAAATAGAAAATCTGAACAGACCAATAACCAGCAAGGAAATTGACGCAGTAATCAAAAACCTCCTAAAAAACAAGAGTCCAGGACTAGATGGCTTCCCAGGGGAATTCTATGAAATATTTAAAGAAGATAATGCCTATTCTACTGAAGCTGTTTCAAAAAATAGAAATGGAAGGAAAATTTCCAAACTCATTCTAAGGCCAGCATTACCTTGATCCCAAAACCAGGCAAAAACCCCACCAAAAAGGAGAATTACAGACCAATATCCCTGATGAACATGGATGCCACAATACTCACCAAGATACTAGCCAACAGGATCCAACAGTACATTAAAAGGACTATTTACCATGACCAGGTGGGATTTATTCCTGAGATGCAAGGGTGGTTCAACATTTGCAAATCAACAATGTGATAGATTGCATTAACAAAAGAAAAGACAAGAACTATACAATCCTCCCAACTGATGCAGAAAAAGCATTCAACAAAATACAGCATCCTTTCTTGATTAAAACTCCTCAAAATGTACGGATAGAGGAAACATACCTCAATATCATAAAAGCCATCTATGAAAAGCCCACATGGAATATCATTCTCAATGGGGAAAAACTGAGAGTTTTTCCTTGTTAAGGTCAGGAGCACAACAGGGATGCTCACTCTCACCACTATTGTTCAACATAGTACTGGAAGTCCTAGCCTCAGCAATCAGACAACAAAAAGAAATAAAAGGCATTCAAATTGGCAAAGAAGTCAAACTCTCACTCTTCACAGATGACATGATACTTTATGTGGAAAACCCAAAGGACTCCACCCCAAAATTGCTAGAACTCAAACAGCAATTCAGCAACATGCCAGGATACAAAATCAATGCACAAAATCAGTTGCATTTCTATATATTAAAAATGTGACTGAAGAAAGAGATATTAAGGAATCAATCCCATTTACAATCACACCCCAAACCATAAGATACCTGCAAATAAACCTAACCAAAGAGGTAAAGGACCTGTACTCTAAAAACTACAGAACACTTATGAAAGAAATTGAGGAAGACACAGAGATGGAAAAACATTCCATGCTCATGGATGGGAAGAACAAACATTGTTAAAATGTCTATCCTTCCCAGAGCAATCTACACATTCAATACAATCCCTATCAAAATAACATTAACATTTTTCACCGAGCTGGAGCAAACAATCCTAAAATTTGCATGGAACCAGAAAAGACCCTGAATCACCAAGGGAATGTTGAAAAAGAAAAGCAAAGCTGCGGACATCACAAGGCCTGACTTCAAGCTATATAACAAAGCTGTGATCATCAAGACAGCAATGGTATTGGCACAAAAACAAGACACACAGATCAACAGAACAGAATAGAGAGCCCAGAAATGGACCCTCAACTCTATGGTCAACATCTTTGACAAAGCAGGAAAGAATATCCGTGGAAAAAAGATAGTGTTTTCAATAAATGGTGCTGGGAAAATTGGACAGGGTGATGGACATTAAGCAGGGCAAGTGATGTGATAAGCACTGGGTGTTATACACAACTAATGAATCATTGAACACTACATCAAAAACTAATGATGTACTATATGTTGGCTAACTGAATTTAAAATTAAAAAAAAGAAAAAAAAATCAAATCCACAAATCTTGTTTACCTTTATTTTTTATGATACATTTATATATTGGATAATTATCAAATAATCTGAAGTAGCTTAAAATGAAAGACATTAAAATATGATTTTAACTGCAATAGAAAATCAAGACCATAGGAAAAAGTTAGGGAAATCTGGTTACCAAAAGGGCTACCCTATGTTTTTCACAGAGTTCCAAATATACCTATGAGCTTTATGACACCCAGAAAAAAAAAAAAAGTGAAAAGAATATAATAAACAGCACAGCTCTTATACTGGAAAAACTAAACAAATGAGAAAACTAAAATTAGAACCTTTGTTTAAGATAATCAGCATCTAACCACTATAACATTAAACTCAAAATTCAGATGAAGATTTCAATGCATGTTTTAAGTTCAAAGTTTTCTATGTCAGGAAAGCTTGTAAGAATGCCATATACTGCTAATGTCATACAGTGCCATATACTAGTATTTTGGAAATGTCAGAGGAGACAGAATATAAACCAAATAGCAATAAACCTAAGTAAAGTGGAAAGAAAGGTTTAACTACTCTTTCTATGGTCTTTGTCTTTATGGCCTGAGGGATGTTTGAGGATTTGACGTTTAATTAATATTCTCTGCAATATTAACTCAAATAATGTATGGGTGGACATGATATCAGATCTAAAATAACTAAGAACTCAAAGACTGTATAAAAGGACAACCATCTGTGCTTTATTGTTGAGGATGTTTGCTGAGAAATGAGTTATCAGTAAAATTGAGATACAGAATCAGTGGAGAATAGCAGACTTACTGTGGGATCATTTTGCGATATATACAAATATCAAAATATTATGTTATAAACCTGAAACTAATATAATGTTGTATGTCAATTGTATCTCAATAAAAAAATGCTCAATTAAAACCACAAAAACAGAAAAAGACTGGAAGACAAAAATAAGAAGAATAAACAAGGGCAATAAATAGAAAACAGTAACAAATATGGTACATATTAACCAATTATACCAATAAGCACTTTGAGTATCGATGGTCCACACGTACCAATTAAGAGACAGAGATTGTCAGAGTGGATGAAAAAACAAGACGCAGGGGCGTTTGGGTGGTACAGCTGGTTAAGTGCCTGATTGTTGGTTTTGGCTCAGGTAGTAATCTCAGGGTCATGAGATCAAGCCGCACATCAGGCTCTGTGCTCAGTGCAGAGTCTGCTTAAGACTCTCTCTCCCTCTGCCTCTCCCCCCTGCACTCTCTCTCTAAGATAAATAAGTAAATCTTAAAAAAGAAAAAAAAGACGCAAATATGTGTTGTTTATAAGAAACCCACTATAAATTTGTAGACACACACAGATTAAAAGTAAATGAATAGAGAAAAATACACCATGGTAACACTAATCAAAAGCAAGCTGGAGTAGCTATATTAATATCAGACAGGGCAGACTTCAAAGCAAGTTATCAGGGATAAAGAAGGACACAGGAATAAAGGAGTCAATTCTTCATGAATGTCTAACAATCCTTAACATGCATGTGCCTAACAATAGAGCTACATGAGGTGAACTATGTGAGACAAAACCTAAGAGAATTGCAAAGAGAAATAGATGAATCCACTGTCATAGTTGGAGATTTTAACACCCTTCTCTTAGAAACGGGCAGATCCAGCAGGCAGAAAATCTGTAAGGACATAACTGAACTCAACAACAGCATCAATTAACTGGATATTATTGACATCTACAGACTATTTTATCCAACAACAGAACAGACACTCTTCTTAAGCTCACATGGAACACTCACCAAAATAGAGCACATTCTGGTCCATAAAAAACATCTTAACAAATTTAAAAGAATAGAAATCATACAATTCCTATTCTCAGATAACAATGGAATTAAACTAAATATTAATAGCAGGGAAAAAACTGGGGAAAAAAACAAACAAAAAGCCACAGAGATGAAACAACACACTTCTCAATAACACACGTGTTAAAGAAGTTAGACCCCTACCTTCTCACAGAGGTTGAGAAGAGGGGGCCTTATCTCTCTTGATACAAACCTTTCAAAGGGATGGCTCTTTTTGTAAAGATAAGCTTGGGTTGTAGAAGATACATCAGAGAGGGACAGCAAAGGATTTACATGGGGAAGTTTTCTAAATTAATGCTTCTAAGAAGAGGGAGGTCAAGCGCTTTTAGTCAGGCGTGACTGGAATGAACAGTAAATTCTTTCAGCTGCATTGAGCTTTCTTAGGCAGGCATTTCAAAGGGTCTGGTGTTGTCCTAGGAACAGGACCTTGAGCTGATAGAAACAATGCTAATGTTCACTCCAGGCTCTTAGTGGTGTGTGGGACAGGGTGAATGCAATCACTTCTGCTATGAGTTAGCAGTTCTTACAGGCCAAGTTTGAGGCCTAGCTGAGAAGAGCGCTCACTAGAGAGAAGTTTGGTCAAGGAAGGAGTCTTTGTCACCATATATAAAGGTAAGAACTAATTCTTCATTTTCATAAATAGATTCTTGTTCTGGGAATTACAGTTACAATACATTGGTTATAGCACAGCAGCTTCTACTTTGCTAGGAAAATTCTTGGTGTTCTAAAAGGCTATATTACAGTGTATTATAGTATTTCACCTTAATAATATGCGTGTACTCTTGAATAGAGAGTAAAAATGTTAAATTGAAGGTAATGTTATACTAGCTTAAGTTTATTTTTTGGCACCCTATTCAATACCAAATTCTCTGTATGTGATATTCAATGCTAAAGATAATTTTAATTAGGTTATATTTAACACACTAAAGCTACTTTTAGAAGAGGTCACATTTGGTGTTTTATTTTTTATGTTACCTTAACAAAAATTATGTATGCATATTGAGCACCATAAAAATTCCAAATACTGTGTGTGTGTGTGTGTGTGCGTGCGCATGCATACACACACACACAACTATGTGCTTTGTAGTAGGAGGAAGATTACCATATGATAAGCATACACTTTTCAAAAAATAAATGGGCAGGCAGTTACAGACGTAGTAAATCCTTAATGGAAGTTTGAACCACTTTCTAACTCCTGCATAGAACTTTTCAGAAGTACTCTTAAAAAGAGAACAATGTAGCAAACACTGGTGGAACATTAAACTATATAATATTCCTGTTAAACAACATGTAACAAGAAAGCAACTTTCCAAATTTTGTTTTCTAAACCAAAATTGCACACCTCATGCTAACAAATTAAGAAGTAAACAAGTTTATTCACATTCAAATAAGAAGTGTTGGGGCTCTGCATGTCAGGCACTTCCCTATGGAACACTACTAGGTTTGCAACTGCATATATCAACTCATATATGTTTAGGGTAAAATATAATAGGTAAGTATGAAAAGAGACCAATGCACAAATGTTTATATTTGCATTGCAAGATACTCCACAACTATGATAATTATTCAAGATATACAGACAGAAGGTCTGTTTTTTTTTAAAGGTCTTCAATTAGGCAACTTATATTATAGTAGGCTTCATAACTTACAAAGCAAGAAAATTAATAGGGGGCCCAATATGAATACAGGGTGAAAGTATTTGCAAAGCACATATCTAATAAAGACATACCGAGACTTTACAAAGAACTCCAACAATTCAATAAAAAAAGAGAACCCAATAAAAATGGTCAAAATATGTGAACACTTACAAAAGAAGATATTTAAATAACACATGAAAAGATGCTTAACATCATTAGTCATCAGGGAAATACAAATTAAAACCAAAATGGGATAGCATTCCATATCTACAAAAATGGCCACAATAGACAAGGCAGACAATATCAAATGTTGGCATGTGGAGTAATGGAACTATTCAAAAATTGTTGGTAGGTATGTAAAACGGTATAGTCCCACTGGAAAACAGTCTGGCAGTTCTCAAAAAGTTAAACATAAAACTACCATATAATCCTAGCAATTCCACTCCTAGGTAAGTATCGAAGATAAATAAAAACACATGTCCACACAAAGATTTGCACACAAATTAGGTTACATGTAAGGTTCCTAGCAGCACCAGCCATAATAATAGCCAAAAACTAGAACAACCTAACTGTGGATGAACTAGTTAGAGTAGGAACTGTAAATGGGCATGAGGCATCTTAGAAAGAAAGGGTGTGAAAATATTATAAAATGGATTTATAGTAATGGCTGCACTACTTGGTGAAGTCATTAAGTCACTGAGTTGTACATTTAAAATGGATGAATCTTCTGTATATGTAAAACATACCTTAGTAAAGTTGTTGAAAATATTTTTTTCCCTGCCTATCTACCTAGATTTTGAATTCAGATATGAGATAAATATCGTGAGGGCATGTAATAAAAAGCTTTTTTAATAAAAATATATGCGAAGATGCTTGCCCTAACAGTGAATAAGTTTGATCTGACGATCTGCCTCACTGGTTTGACAACAGAGAGTGGCATTTTCTTTCTTTTTCTTTCTTTCCTTCTTTCTTTCTTTCTTTCTTTCTTTCTTTCTTTCTTTCTTTCTTTCTTTCTTTCCTTCCTTCCTTCCTTCCTTCCTTCCTTCCTTCCTTCCTTCTTTAAGAGAGAGAAAGAGAGAGAGTGGGGAAGGGGCAGAAGGAGAGGGAGAAAAAGAGAATCTTAAGCAGGCTCCATGCCCAGTGCAGAACCTGACATAGGGGCTTCATCTCATGACCCTGAGATCATGACCTGAGCTGAAATCAAGAGTTGGACACTTAACTGACTGAGCCACCCAGGCACCTCAAGAGTGGCATTTCAAATTAGATTATACGGAAGGTATTTTTCATAAATTGGATGGGCAATCTGCAGTTTTGATAAAAACTCTGATAAAAACGTAAGATGTGAATGCAAAATACAAGTGTTTTCTAGCCCTTTCAGTGTAAAAGAAGGTGCCTCTAACTGAAATAATAGTAAGTAAAATTAGTATTTTATCAAGCCTGGTAAAAATTTTTAGTTATAGTTTCTAGAAATAGAGAAAGTAACAGACTCTAATGCATTTATAATAAAACGCTTCAATTACTTGTTTCTAAATCTGTTTGTTCACCAAAATGAACAGGGAACTACTCAAATTATCTGGTTTCAAAACACTAAACATATTTTTACATATGATAATTTGGGGGATATCGCTCAGAAGGAGTTCAAAGTATCGAGTGACATTATTATGCCAAAATTATTCTATTATCACCCATCTATTTTGTGTGAACAAGGTTATTCTGTTCTTATAACTATTGACATATAAAATCGGTATGTAAGAGACGCAAAAACCCACCTCAGAAATATGTGAACCCGTGTATATACAAACTAATTGGAAAAAGCCCTCATTCTTGAGAACCAAGACAGGCAGTCTAGACAGGAATCTTTTGCAGCGAGTCAAGCATTTAGAGAATAAATTGATTATGGAAGGTTAATTACTAGATTTTAAACCAAAAGGAGTTGGAGAAAGAGAGAAAGGGAAATAATTCTGAGCATTTAAATCTAAAAGCTGAGGAAGAATAAGGTGGTAAATAGTATCAATGAAGGGTTGAACACCAGAGTTCCTTAGCAGGGAGTTATAATTTCACACTACATCAGGTTACTTTTCAGACCTGGATGGCAGCATACTATAAATAAAAGTCAAAGACACACCAAAACAAGATGTAAAAGGAGGGATAGAAGTAGGGAGTCTTCTACATGTGACAATTTAACATATAATCACAGATGAGCTTTCCAAGCCTGTGACACTAAGAGAAACAGCAGACACTGACTAAATCCAGGTGAACAGATCCATAAAGGAGTGGCCATAAAAAGAGAGGTCAGAGAATAAAATTACAGATTGGTACTGGAACAACGAGAAACACAAATATGAATATGTACCCAAATTAGATGAAACTGAATGTCTTACGTTCAAAGCAAATGGTATTTTAATTTATGACAGTATTTTGCAATGCATACTTTGTTTATTGGAACCATCATAATTATTTTGGCATACATAATTTCAGTAGTGCTACCTAATCATGTGAAAAGTTAGGCACAAATAGTGAAACTTCTTAGATCTAGGACTTTAGGCAAGTTTCTTATTTTATACAAACTCAATTTCATAGTGTCATCATGAGCATTAAATGAAATCAAGACTGTGAAGCTTTTACTACTGTATCTGTCATACAATATATTCTCCACAAATTTTGGCTGCTTGGTAGTAGTTAGTATTTGCACTGTTCAATTGTTTTTTGGGTATAGAGGCAAATAACACTGATCTTGCATGCAACTGAAAATTGTATAAGGGGCGCTTGGGTGGCTCAGTTGGTTAAGTGTGTCTTCAGCTCAGGTCATGCTCCCAGGGTCCTGGGATTGAGCCCTGCATTGGGCTCCCTGTTCAGCGGAGAGCCTGCTTCTCCCTCTCCCTCTGCCTGTTGCTCTGCCTACTTGTGCTCTCTATCTCTCTGTCAAATGAATAAATAAAATCTTTGAAAAAAAAAAGAAAGAAAGAAAATTGTATATAAACATTTTCACTGGTATTTTAAAAATCTAAACTCAATTTAAATTCACACAAGAACCAAATTCAGAGCAGGCGAGGGGTGTCTTGAGGTCTGAGTCAAACATTTACGCTTGTTCTGTAAGAGCATCACAGGGCTACTATGCTACCACTGCCGGTATTGCGGTGGGCCTTGTTTTCATTGTGCTTCATCAAACTTCACTTGCCTGGTTTGCCTATGAGGGGGGAAAAAAAGGAAGAAGAAGAGGGGAAATAATACCTACTAATGAGATTTTTTGGAGAATAAAATGTTAAAGACAATGTACAGGCAGCACATAGAACAGTGAAAGCAACTAGTACAAGCCCAACAAAAGGTTATTAGAGTTCAAGTGGTTGCTATCACTAGACATGTTCCCTCTCTCCACTGTTTGACTTCCACGTGTTCCAGACACCTCTAATTCTCACTTTCTAACACACTGGTACTATAAAAAAGGAATCTTAAGGTTCCTTGCTTGTCTTTCAAATGCTCTTTCAGAAGCCTGTGCCACTGACATTAGCAAAGGGCTAAATGGGAGAACTTCTTTTAAAAGGACTGACCCATAGGTGATCACTTAAACACTGCTATAAGATAGAGCAAGTTCATAACACAGAATGAATTATTATTCAAGCAAAAAAATAAAAGATGTTTCCTGAATATATGACAGAATTTTTACTTCTATATTTTGTGCTGAGATGTTGAACTGGCAGTAACAGTCCTTGATCCATTACTCGGTTAGAGCTCCCTGTGCATTTCCTGTGGTTCCTGACCCTCCCCATGCTACTATAGGACAGTGATGTGCTTTGTGCCAAAGAACATCACCATGTCTTTCCCTGGATGTCCAGACCAGGAAGAGTGAGCCTCAGACAATCATCATGAGTTGCATTATGTAAACTGATCATTCGTATCTGCATGTGTGCCTCCTTCCTACCCATATACACCACACATGCGCACCTGCACAAGTCCATGTATACCTTAACCATCATGAATTAAATAGGAAATGTGACATGCTTTTAAAGTACCTGGGTATGGTATATATTTACACTTTGTAACTCACCTTAAAATTAACAACTCAGAAGTATATTTATCATTCTATATCATTCTGAAGTAGGTAACAACCAGGACAGAACGGTGACATTTATTCACTGTCAATACCTTTGAGTAATGTCTAGCACTGAAGGACAACCAGTATTTTTAAATCAAAGGAAAGGCATAAGAGAAACTGTATTAGCTTTAAAGACAATATACATGTATCCAAATCCTGGCTTCATCACTTACTATTTTTGTGAATCTGAACAAAGTAAATTTCTTTATTCACAGAGTTTTGGGGGATACTGAAGGACAACAGTACATAAGGATTTTTGGCTTGGATGAGTAGTGTTATAGGCAATTTCTTGCACATATCTTTCTATATTTAACGTAGTATCTATAATACAAGCATACTAACTCTTAGAGAGCTTACAAGTAAAATAAAGAAGCATTTAATATTAAAGTGCATGCCAGGGTACCTGGGTGGCTCAGTTGTTAAGCGTCTGCCTTCGGCTCAGGTCATGATCCCAGCGTTCTGGGATCCAGCCCCGCATCGGGCTCCCTGCTCAGCAGGAAGCCTGCTTCTCCCTCTCCCACTCCCCCTGCTTGTGTTCTCTCTCTCACTGCCTCTCTGTCAAATAAATAAATAAAATCTTTAAAATATATATTTAAAAAAATAAAGTGTATGCCAAATGCACAATGACTATGAGAGCAGTCATAAAGAATTTAATTAATCCCATCCCACTGATAATATTTCAAATACATCCACATGATTCATACCTCATGTCATAAACAGATGATCAAGTCATCTAACAAATATGTTTACCCAATAAAATTTGTAATCAAATGTATGTTTCATTTATTTATAAGGAAAATAAACTGATATATAATTAAACAGTTTATATATTTGGGCAATATAATAACTAATATAAACTAATTTTAATTGAAAGTTTATTCCATATGACACCTGTCCTAAAAGTTAATGTATTTAATCCCTGAAACAAGCTTATATCAGGAAGTACTATCCTCATTCCCATAGTAGAGATGGAAAAAAACAAGTAAACAATCAATCAAATAAACAAACAAGCCCTGGAGCCATAAAGTTAGGTAAGTTGCTTAAGAAGCCTGGGCTAACATTGGGAGATAGAATCACTCAGCCACTGAGTGGGAGAATCTGCACAGAGGACATGGAGATCTTAACCGTCACATGGGTATCACAGAGAGAGCCTCCAACTGTGAAACCTCAAATAAGAAGTCTTGGGTGTGTGTAGCTGTATGTAGATATATTAGGAATTAGTTTTTTTTTGTGTGTGTATATATGTTATATAAAGAAATAAATTAGTTTGTTCCTAGTAAATAGCATAACCATAAGATAAGGGTAGCTGAGATCATCAGTAATTGAATCTGAGTCAAATTTATTTTATGTTTTTACAGTGACTTAACAACATAAAAATCCAGCAGAAGTTATTTCAGACTATTTTCAAGTAAAGATGGTGATATTTAATCTGCCTGACTTGCCCCTTACCTCATCCCTATTTTCTGATTGAAAATGTGACGAAAATATAGAAACAAATGTAAAAGTTCAAAATCCCTTGAACTAGCAATGTCATCCTGTGGAATCCAGTGTATATGAATGGGTTATGAGGCAGAATCATCAGTCCCAGACATGGTGAACACTGCCAATGATTTCTACCCTCCTCAGCTGTACGCTTTCACTTAGGTTCATGTTAGATTTACTCACAGACAAGCTGCTTTGTGGGGGTGATCAGAGCCGTTTCAAGATCCTCTAATTAGTTACCTTTTCATCTATGACAACTCCAGGATTTTACTTCTCAGTAGTGCTACAGATTAAGCAGCCACATCAGACAGAAAAATGCATGTTCATACTGAAAGGTGAGCTAAATAATTAGGAATGGCTAGAGAATAGAAGGGCATTGGGTGCTGTGAACTTGAGGAGTTTTTGCACACCTTCTAATGACAGAACCAGCACAGCTTGCATCAAATTTTCCAGAGATACATTCACCTCAGCATAATCAGAGAACCAGACAGCAAGAACAGAAACACTCCTCAGCCTTGTAGATTCACTCTGTGCACATCAGTGGGCATCAGCATAACATCTGAGAAAAAACTCAAAAGGATGCAGGTGAAGAGTAAGGGGTAGGAGGAAAACACAGCGGCACTGCTCCTGGGGAAGCATAAGGCCTGGGTTGACCTCCTCTCATTAAAAGATAAGTGAAAAGAGGAAAACTAGCATGGGGCCCATGAAGAAATTCTGAAAACCAAATAGGGAGATAATGTGTTGAAAATACAGAAGAAGAACACATTTTAGTTAAAGATTTAGCAACGAAAACAATACGTTAGAAAGCATGTGATATAGTTTTTGCAATAAATGTAAAAATAGGGCATGGGATCCAAATGGCTCCTGGTTAGTAGCCTGTAACCTCTCTTAAAAATTCCCAGAAAAAAAAAATAACAAAATACAATATTAAAAACTGTAACTGGCAAGTTATAGTTAGACTTGCTATGGATGAAATCCGTAAGGCATTAACAATAATTATAAGGGAATTGAAGCTAAATGGACCAAAAAAATTTTTTACTCAAGCTGCAGCACAGGGTTTATTCCAGCTTTGCCTCATGATATGGAGATAGTCAAAACAACTTGTAAAAGACACAACAGTGGTGCTGCTTTAGAAGATGATAATAAGACCGTAAGGACACAAAGTAACCGGAAAAATAAAACAGTAATGGAAAAGAGCCATGTAAGATCATCCTGTGAAATGGTATCATTTCCATTGTTTAAATTATTAATCAGCCCCATTATAACTGCACTTTCCAAGACATGATGGTATCTGAATACTGATCTTTTTTGTGGTAATTAAAAAGTAGTTTAGCAGATAGGAAACTAATAATTAAAAACAATAAGAATGTACTAACTTTCTGAGAAGAAACAGTTTGCAAAATGTGCTTTTTAAGCGCTCTTTATCATGCTAAGATATTAATAAAATTTCCATTTTCTTAATTGTAATGGCAGTTTTAATCAATATGAAATGGAGGGTATAAAGCATAGAGATTTTCCTATATCTTAACTTTTTTTTTTAATTAGGCAATTCAGTAGTCAGAAAACCCTCTTTATGAAATGCAGTATTAAAATATTCACCCCAAAAAAATATCCACCCAATAGCGTATTTATATACCAAGTAAGTGACAGATCATTTTCAACTTGATTTATTGAGGTATTCTTCTCAACTCTGAAAGACATGAATAGACTTTGTCAAAGACTTCCAACTAAGAAGTTACATGTAGGGCACAGTCCAATGTTTAAAGAGTTAAATAATAAAAAGAATTATTACAATTGCTGTTTTATCTTTCATCTCTTTGTTCAGATTAGCAGACTTTCCTTCATTTTCTACAAGTAAATGGTTGTTTTGAAATTCCTTGAAGATCTGTTCGGCCTCTATACAACTATATACCAGTGACTGACAGTCTGCACAAGGAACTCCTCCAGGAGCAGGGACTGCTGAGAATGACCTTTTGAAACCCCAGTGGTCCTCTAAACCCATTTGGCCCCACACTGTTGTTATTCTTGCCGGGAATATCCTTAATATTCTTGCTATCCCAAATGTATGAGTCCCTCAAATGACAGCCTCTCCTTGGGATGACATCTAAACCCTTCAGCATTATGGACTTGCTCACGTGAAGTTATCCCAGATAGCTCTTTTTTTTTTTTTTTATCATACTCAAGGCACCGGCCATTCCAAACTGTACTTATTTATTATATTCTGCTTTCTCTTGCTTCCCAGGCTTCACATGTGTTTTTCTCACAGAACAATCTTAACTAAACCTCTTTTCCTGGCTAACCTCTATTTTTTCTGTAGGTCTCACTTTAAATGTTACATCTCCTAGGAAATCACTCAGAAACTCTGTAGTCTGAGCTTGGTACCTATCCTGTGGGTTTCTGTATTCTTCTCCCAGAACATCACTTATCAAACACATTATATGGTACAGTACATTTCTATCTCCCCATTAGATTTTAAATGTCCCTCATGTGTCACTGTGTGGCCATTATCTATCAGAGGACTAGGCATGTAGTAAGCACACATGTCATGGAAGGAAAGAAAAGGAAAGGGAAAGAGGGAGAGAGAAGAAAAGAGAAAATTGTAGTTTAAAAATCTGGGCGTTGTCTGTTTCAAATGTATTGTGTATTCTATGGATTAAGAAGTAAAAAAAAATTGCTTTATTTTCAAAGCATTGAAACAAATTGAATTACATTTCATCTCTTCCATGAAGTTGCTCTAAGAGAGACAATAAAAATTTCTCACATCAGAACTTTCCCAATTCTGTGAGTTAGTTACCAAAATAGGAATAGTATGGTTACTTTCTTCTTTATTATGATTATTTTCTATGAAATTTATAAGTATCCACCCAGATTCCTGTGTCCTTCAAATTAAAACTGGTTATCTGAATTGCCACTAATTTGTTTATTCAATAAATATTTCTTAAGCGCTTATTGTATGTTAAATACCATGCTACCTTCTGTAGCAAACAGTAAGTCATTTGATTCTCAAAACAATCACATGAGGCACATACTATTATTATCACCATTTTGACATATGAGTAAAACATGACTTGAGTAAACAGCAGTTACGTAATTGTCACTCCCAGACAGCCAGACAGCCCAGCCAGTGCTCGTAATCTCCATCACTATTCTAATGCAGTTATCTGTTTTATCAAAATCTTAAATAAGTTTCTGTGATTCACAAGCTTCTCTCTCTACCTTTTTCTCTCTTTTCCTCTCCCTCCATCCTTGACCCACTCTATCTTCACAGTGTGTTATGTGTGCAAAAGTCTTTGCTAGATATAGCAAGATGTAGAACATGGAGGCTGTCCTCATGACTACTCATAAGCTCTGTAAGAAAGGGATTCAATTAGAAAACAAAGCCACTAAATTCAATATATTTATATTATGATCCCTACATATGTATTTCCGGTGCTGAAACTGAACTATAACAAAAGGCAGGGTATGGTAGTTGTCTGAAAGATGTAAAAAACAAAAAAACAAAAAAAAACAAAAACAAAAAAAGCATGGGAATAACTCCTGGGATTTGCTGAAACAAACTTGAGGGCTGTAGCATTTGAGATGGTCTCTGGCTACAGCCATCCACGTACGGTTTGCTTTCTCAGCTAACCCACATCCCATGAAACCACACCCCACTTTGAACAGTCTCCTATCTCACACCAGAATTACAGCAGCTGCACAGGCAGCCTCTGTCCTTCTTACATTTAAACAACTCACTCTGCCACTGCTAACCGGTCACACATTCGTGCCTCGGGGATCTTACCTCAGAGGTCATGAGTTTCCTCAAGAGAGAGAATAGGGCCTCTGTTCTCTCAGATCCCATATTTACAGTGGGTTACCTCCTAGGAGAACACTTGCTGGTGGTGTGCTGTGAGGAGTGAGGCAGCAAAATGATCACATCCCACTCACTTGGTTTACTCTCCGATTTCTCCCAATAACACAGGATAACAGTTCTTACGTGTGTGGTAGGGGAGGAGCAAGAGCTGAGAAAGCAGACCATCAAAAATAACTAGTCCTCTGGCTATCAATAAAAGCTCTGGGCCTTTTAATTAATTATTTATTAATTTTAAAAATGAATAAACAGACAAAACCAGAAACAGACCCATAAATACACAGAACAAAATGATGGTTGCCAGAGGAGAGAGGTGGGGGGATAAGCAAAATGGGTAAAGGGGAGTGGGAGATCCAGGCTTCCAGTTAGGGAATGAGTAAGTCATGGAAATAAAAGGCACAGCATAAGGAAAATAGTCAATGATACTGTAATAATGATCAGAGGGGGGACAGATGGTAGTTACATCTGTGATGAACATAGCACAATGTATAAACTTGTCAAATCACTAAGTTGTACACCTGAAACTAATGTCATATTGTGTGTCAACTATACTCAAATAAAATACTTTTAATTTGGGCCTTGCACCTAATGCCAGGCTCTTCATTTTAGAAATAAAAGATTTTGCTCTTTTTCTCCAACACTGATCGGATAGCTTCGCCCTAAAATTAATGATGTTCTGAGTTTGGGTGGTTGACAGGTGTGAGGGAAAGAGGAGAAAATTCTGGTTAGTGTCTTAAATGATGACTCCACTGTATCTCTTCAATAAGACCATATTACATAAAACTCCCAAAATAAATATTTACCTGCAGCCCCATTGCTGATTATCTTGTCTCTATACATTTAGAATACATTGTCTGAAGAAGTACACTGAATTATCAGCCTACTTTGGGCTTTGCTGTTAAAACATATCTATCCTTCTAGCAAAATACCATAGTTAAGCCCAACTCTTCTAAAAGTTTCTTGAAGAAAAATCATATAATGAGAAACTATCCTTGGGTTTTGATTCATCAGCCTTAGGGAAATTGGAACACAAGGAATCACCCACTGTGACACAGAGAGTCAGAAAGAAATAGAACCATGAGGGGCCAACTCCCAGTGTGTCAGGGAACACCTTACTTAGTTAAATCCTGGCTGAAAATCCATTTAGAAAGAAATACATAGTCCTGACATTATTCTTCCTTGAAGCCAGGGATAAGGAACAAGAAAATGGGGACAGAGGGCTTTGACACTTAAAAAATAAATAAATAAATTCTTCTCTTTGTCTGCTTTCCCATTACTCTTTCCTTTAAGACCCTGATGTTAAGTCTCCCATCTCCACTTGCCCTGCCAATGATTAAGGGAGTGTGGGTGCTCACCCAAAGACATATCCATCAGTGCACAAGTCAAAGTGATTGAAAAATATGTACTAAAATAAAAACACCAGTAACAGCTGTACTACCAAAAAAAAAAAAAAATCGACTACTCACATCATTTATGGAGTAGATCAGCATTTGAGAGGCTATGCACTTACTTTACCACATAAACAAATAAAAATGAAAACAAAGCACAGTACAGAATAATATATACTAAATTTCTAATTGCTTTTCTGTCGCCTATTTGTTTATAATGTGCTGAGTACATTGACAGGATAATAACCGGAGAACATGACAAATGTTTGAAATGCATACGACGACTTCAGATCCACTGCTAGCATAAAGTAATCACTTCATGAGTCAGCCAGCGTTTCCAGTTTTAATTGACGCAATAGATTTGCAATTATGGGCTTCTCTTCCAAGTTTGCCTTTTGTTTTTATTAAAGAAGAAATATCCACCAAAATTTTTTGCATTAAGTAGGTATCACTTTCTAAATCAGTTCTTCAATGTGAGTGTTTGTTCTGATAAACCTAAACCACTCTGACATGTTTTCTGTCTTAGAGAACGTTATTCTGCTTGTAGCACGAGGCAGCTGTCGCCTGCTGCGCACCTTGGAAATGTGGCTCAGGCAGGAAGAGCCAAGGAGAGACAAAGCTGGGTAGCACGGTGCTCCGCCCAATCTACTCTCTATACCACTCAATCCTGGGGCTGATTTTTCTATGCTATAGCTTGAAGTCATAGAAAATTCTTTCTCAACTGCCACTGAAACTGCAGAACAGCTGCGGCAGGATCCCCATGGTTTTCTGAAGATGTGTGGGATCTCAGAGGCATTTGGTAGGAGCTCTTCTCCCCTCCAAATTTCCAGAGAAACCATTGGTGTAAAGTATCAAAAAGGCAGACTGTTTTGCCTTCTTAGCTTATACGAGGATGTTAAGGTCTACTCTTTTTCCTTTGATTATGGTAGAAAGGAAGAACTGTTATAGAAACATAAAAAATATACTAAACAGGCTTCCAAGCCAATATAGCAGATTGGATACATATTTTTAACAAGTAACTCCAACGCACTGAAATAAAATCCAGAACTTTAATACATAATAAAATTAAGTTGAATGGAAAATAAGTATAAACTAAAGGAAAAATGAAAGGAGAAAATAAAGCAAATCAATAACTGCAGATAGAAAAAAATAACTGAAGAAAAACACACACAAAAAAAGTCATTGCCCAGTTTTGAAGTAAATTCTTACATGGATGAAACCCGGAAAAGAGGAAGAGAGAAATGATTAAAACAGTATCTCTCAAGTGTAAGCTAATCAAAAAGGAATTTATAAGGGAACTCAAAATCAGGAACAAGAAAGACCCTTTCTTAAAATTTGAAACAACAAGTCTTATACATGCAGAGGGAATACAGAACTCACGAGTGGTCCTCAACAGGAGTACTAGAAGAGATTAACTCTCTCAGTGTCAAACAGATCACTTTTAAGATGCTGAAACTTGAAAAGGAGACAATGGCCATAGTGGTAACCCATACTTGAGTCCATAAATATTCTTAAGTGCCAAGGTTAGACTAGGCAACTGTCAACTTCTGGGTGAAGTCCCTTACCTGGAAGACTGAAGGAGAGACTGAGAAGGTAAGAAAGGAGAAAGAACTGAAGGACTAAAATACAATAGTAAAGAGAGAATGAAAGTAAGGTGTGAATGAAAAATAGTCTTCCAGTATGCAGTCCAGCCTCTAAGAGACCATCTATGTGCAGGATACCCCCAGATCTGGTTAGTCAGTGAATTCTTGAACTCCAACATAGTGCCTCGGAACAAGATCATTAGTTAGAAGGGATGCCCCATTTATAAATCCTGATCCCTTCCCTCACCCCACCACAAAAATCCATACATTTATTTCTGGTTCCTCATAGTAAAGAATTTAGTAGCATTCTTAGAGAAGATGGCAGTTGAGTTCCTTCATTCATCCAAGTTTAACTTTCTCTAACTGTTACATCTATAGGCATATACAAATGCACAATTTTTATTTTTGTTTAGAGGCCAGTGGGCTTTTTAGACAGAATGAGTGTCTTGAGCAAAGGCATAAAGACAAGATGACATGGCAGGTTAACATAATTTCTTACTGAAGTTTACAAGACAGTGACAGTAGAGGACACTAGGAAATTAGGTAATGTTAAATAAAGGATTTTATGTGCTATGCTAAGGATTTCACATTTTAGCTTGCAGGAAAATAAATTTTTAAAGACTTACAAAGTAAAATTCTAGTTGTCTCAGTCTTTAAAAATCATAATTTCTCATGAAAATAGAAATATATCACATCTCCCTTAACATAATTTTATTTATTTTAATAAACTGAATAGTGACTCAGTGAAGAAATCAATACTAAATTAACTTTTCAAAAAGAATACAATTTTTTCCCCACATGAACATACACACAAATGTGATATGCTTTCTAGAAAGTCACTTATTTTCCCTAAGTAAGTTTTAGAAACAATTGATAGATAAATGGACAATAAAGGGAAGGATAATTCTGGAGACAGACAAGAAGAAATTTGCACCAAGTTTGTGGCTGGAAAAAAAAAACCCAGAAAGTAACTCTGACTACATTTTTAACACATCCGTACATACATTCTAGCAATGATGAAAGTCAAGCAGCATCCACGTCATCTATTATAGCAAGAAAAAAAAATAGAAAAATGTTAAACTTATTTTCTTTGTCCCAAATAAACCCTATTTTATAATGCCTGCCAATTATTAGTTTTTACATAATAATAACCATAGTTAACATTTATTGAGTGCTCATAATTTGCCAGGCATTATTTTCAGCACTTTTCAAGGGCTCATTTATTTAATAAAATACTCTCACAAGGTGAATATAATTATTTCTTCCATTTTGCAAATAAAGACACTGAGTCAGATAGAAGTTAAGAAATTTGTGCAAGGTCGTACAGCTAATTAGTAGCAAAGCTAGGCTTCCAATAATCAGTTTGGCTTGAGACCCATGCTCCTTACTACTATACTATACTTAAAGACTTCTAAATAAATGGTCTATCCTCATAAGGTATTAATATTTTTCAAATAATTGATTTCCAGTTATTCCTCTTAGATTCATATTGTCTTCCCCCCTAGTGTACATACCCTCAAAGAACTATTTCAGAAGTTCTATGCATAATAAATTGTCAGAGTCCATCCATATACAAACTTTCATTTGTGAAAATTCTTCTATTTTTCTGACACAGTAGCTATAATTTGGGTAAGTATAGCATCCTAAGTTTCAAATAGTCAAATTTCTCATAATTTTCTAATACCTCTTTCAAGATGGTACTCTCAAAACTATTAGACGTTACAGGTTATGGTGATTCTTGTCTTTTTGTGGTGAAGGATCTGATATTTCTTCTTAAGAATGCTTTTGGGTTTTCACTGTATTTTTAGTATCTTGGAATTTCATTATGTCATTGTGTATGCATCTGCATGTGCACACATATGTGTTTTATCTTCATATTCTTTTTCAGTTCCATTAGATGGATTTTAAGAATTCTGTACCCATTCTTTAGGCCTCTTCCCTCTACTTTGAAACATACTTTCTGCATTCTGGAAACATTCTTCAGTTAATTCATTCCAGTATCTTATTCATTCCTCCCCTTATTCCTGTTTGATTTTTGGCTCATATTTTGAGCCCTTTCATTTGTTTGTTTGTTTTATCTCATTGACCAAGTGTTTCATTTACATTATTTGTGTTGCTTTATTTTTTGTCGCTATAATAGTCTCACGTGTATTATGGTACACACAGACAACATTTATTCTAATTTTGTGTGTATGTGCTCTCTCCTCTTAGTTTAGTGTTCAGTTTTCCATGCTTCTGTGGCACTAAATTTCTGCAAATATTTATTGATTCGGTACTGTGTGTGTTCACCTTTGTATTTATTATTTGTTGGATGGTTTCCGTACCTGCTGGGCCTGAGGGTCGCATTACTCTAAGGTATCTCCAGTTAGCATTGGTTCTGCCCTATCTTTGTGCCTGAATTCTCAAAGTCACTATTCACTCCTAGAGGAAGAAAATAGTTGTCTCTGCCTGGTCCAGGATATGGTGGGGAGAGGGGGAATGCCACTGAGCCAGTTGATTCTCCTAAGGTACTCCCATCCCACCACCCTGTTGGTAGTATTGGGAGGAGCGAGGTACCCTGAAGGAGCCCACTCTCATTGCTGAGGACTGAGCAATAAGAATTAGCAATAGCAATATTCCACATTTTGGTCTGTGGTTTCCTTCTTTTATCTGATTTCTACCTGTTTTGCATCTTTCAGGAATGTCCTAGATTTAGATATTAGAAAATAACCTAATATTGAAACTAAAATATCCTAATTCTCTATTCTCTTAGAAATACTTAAAGATTGTTAATATTAGACTATAACTTGGTGTTACCCCAAAAATATCTGTGTAACAGTTTGTTACTTGGTATCATTTTATGCAAAAGAAATGAAGCAGAAAACATGTTTTGATAGTTTTCATGGATTCAACTCTGTACTTGGAGAATACAAACCTATAATTATACATGATTTTTTTTCCTATTTCTTGTACTAAAATACAATAAATCCTAAAAGGATGCTAGGACCTTTAGCTGCTCTATGTCCAAGAGTGACAATGTTGCTCAAAGATGAATAATATTTTAGGGACTATTACTCTTCAAAATCATTATGCCATGTTACTGGCTTCTTTTTTACCTAACTGAGGAAACCATGAGGGTCAAAATGACGGCAATATTTCCTAGACAACAATAAAGTTAATTATTCATTAAATATTAGAGTCAGTATAAAGTCTACCAGAGAAGTTATCCAAACCCCTTGGCAAAGTTGTTTCAAGAAATATTGTGAGCATTTATTTTTTGGAGCCTTTGACTCTGATCAAGAATATTCCTGACAGAGTAATTCATTATGAAAGAAAACCACATAACACAAATTACCAAGGTTGAAAACATAATTATCATTGGAATGAATATTACATAATTATTGCAATTGAAAACAATAAATCATATATAAATAAACATATTTGAACTTATAATACAAAAGAAAAAATAAATCAATAAAAACACTTAAAAAAAAAAAAAAGACTGGCAGCACACTATTAAGCAAGGAGAGCCCTTGAGAAGGATAAAAGTCGCCAATTTCACAAAGACCAAGGTGACTGTGAGCTGCTGGCTGGGTTCTCAAAGTCCAAAATGATCTTCGAAAGCGTGAAGAAAGTGTTCAATTATCACAATTATCAAAGGGAATATTGTGCATGTATCTACACTGGGGTTGTAACTGATGTCTGCTGGACAGGTTGCAGTGGATTATCATTTCAAATATTCCTCTATATCTTGAACACTGAACTGTCTATGTTGCCTGCCATCTTGAGCATGAATGACAGATCCTACTGTCACCCTCCACTCTATATTTTGAGTATTATCATGTGGCATTAGAAACTATCTATCCACATCTATATCTACACATACAGAGAGTGAGAGAGGAAAAAAGAGAAACCTTTTGCTTTTTGTGGTTGGTACGTAGTTGGTAAGACACATAATATTCTTCAAACAGATAAGATAATTATAAGTCATCAATCACACTGAGTTTTTATAAACACTATTTATATTCAGTTCTAATATTGGTCCTGCAGCAAGAAACTATATGAAAGGGAAAACAAATTATCAAATAAAATAATTATATTTCAGGCTTTTATAAAAATTGAAGGACCTGTATATATGTCAATATTCTGGTTGTGACATTGTACTATACTTTGGCAAAATGTTACCAAAGGGGGAAACAGGGCAAAGTATACAAGGGAACACTCTCCATATTATTTCTTAAACCATATATGAATCTGCAGTTATCTAAATTAAACTGAAATCTGTTTAATTAAAAAAACAAATAAAAAATAACAACTCAAGGGATAATCTGGAATAAAATGAACTCTGGTGCTCAAAGAGCTACACTCATTCTTTGTTTTGTATCCTGCATCTGTGTCATATTTCTTTTTTTTTTTTTTGCATTTTCATTCCTTTTGTGTTACTTTTATTGTTATATTTCTTTTTTTATAATAATTTTTTATTATGTTAGTCACCATACAGTATATCCTTAGTTTTTGATGTAGTGTTCCATGATTCATTATTTGCGTATAATACCCAGTGCACCATGTAATACATGCCCTCCTTAATACCCATCACTGGCCTATCCCAGTCCCCCACCCCCCTTCCCTCTGAAGCCCTCAGTTTGTTTCCCAGAGTCCATAGTCCCTCATGGTTCATTCCCCCTTCTGTTTACCCCCCTTCATTCTTCCCTTCCTTCTCCTACCGATCTTCCTGCTATTTCTTATGTTCCATAAATGAGTGAAACCATATGATAATTGTCTTTCTCTGCTTGACTTATTTCACTTAGCATAATCTCCTGCAGTCCCGTCCATGTTGCTGCAAATGTTGGGTAATCGTTCTTTCTGATGGCTGAGCAATATTCCACTGTATATATGGACCACATCTTCTTAATCCAGTCATCTGTTGAAGGGCATCTCGGCTCCTTCCACAATTTAGCTCTTGTGGACAATGCTATGAACATTGGGGTGCATATGGCCTTTCTCTTCACTACGTCTGTATCTTTGGGGTAAATACCCAGTAGTGCAATTGCTGGATCATAGGGTGGCTCTATTTTTAACTTTTTAAGGGACCTCCACACTGTTTTCCAAAGCGGCTGTACCAACTTGCATTCCCACCAACAGTGGAAGAGGGATCCCCTTTCTCCACAATGACATTTTTCAAAGAGCTGGAACAAATAGCCCTTAAATTTGTGTGGAACCAAAAAAGGCCCCGAATCGCCAAAGAACTGCTGAAAAGGAAAAACAAAGCTGGGGGCATCACGTTGCCAGATTTCAAGCTATACTACAAAGCTGTGATCATAAAGACAGTATGGTACTGGCACAAAAACAGACACATAGACCAATGGAACAGAATAGAGAACCCAGAAATGGACCCTTGGCTCTTTGGGCAACTAATCTTTGACAAAGCAGGAAAAAACATCCGGTGGAAAAAAGACAGTCTCTTCAATAAATGGTGCTGCGAAAATTGGACAGCTATATGCAGAAGAATGAAACTTGACCACTCTCTCACACCATACACAAAGATAAACTCCAAATGGATGAAAGACCTTGATGTGAGACAGGAACCCATCAAAATCACAGAGGAGAACATAGGCTGCAACCTCTTTGACATCAGCCATAGCAACTTCTTTCGTGACACATCCCCAAAGGCAAGAGAAACAAAAGAAAAAAATGAACCTGTGGGACTTCATCAAGGTAAAAAGCTTCTGCACAGACAAGGAAACAGTCAAAAAAACAGTGTCATATTTCAAACTCTTTTAGTCCCTCTTCCCCCTCCTACCAAAAGTAAAATAAAATACATTTTTAAATATTTTCTGGAAGAAATTACTCAGGAAAATCCATTAATCAGCCCCAATCCTCAAAGATATTTGGAAATATTAGCTACCTAAGAATAGAATTTTTAATAATTCCACTCTCTCTATTTCATATTGAATGCATCATTATAGTAATAAATCATCTTTTATTGATCAACAATCAATTTTTGACAATCAAAAGTTGCCCAAATGAGGTTCCTGGGTGGCTCAGTCGGTTGGTCATTTGCCTTCAGCTCAGGTCATGATCCCAGGGTCCTGAGATCAGAGCACCACAGTGGGGCTCCTGGCTCAGCGGGGAAGCAGGGAATCTGCTTCTCCCTCTCTCTCTGTCCCCTCTCCCCTCACCCTGCTCTGCTCTCTCGCTTGCTCTCTCTCATAAATAAATAAATATTTTTTTAATTGCCAAGTAAGTTATAAATGGGGCATTCTGTTACTTCTCAGATCAAATTAGAGATAAAATTAAAGACTGTACTATTCCTAATTTGATTCAAATTGAATGATTAAAGGAAAATTCAAAACTTCTTATTTGCCTTGGGTTCTATATTTTTACTTTTAAAAAATTCTATTACTAGCAGATCCTCATTTCACTTCATTGGACATTTTAGTGTCATGAATAGATATCAATTTCCCAAACTGGGTGTAAACAGTTTAATTATCTTGTAATTCATATTTATTTGCATTTATTATTTCATGTGCAACTTCACAGCAGAAAATCAAGTTATTTCATACATCATGTCAAATCACCAAAAATAAACATGCATATTTTTGAGATGTTTATTATTCTATTTTACATAGTAAAATATGAAGAATATATATTTTCTCTTAGGTTTAAATTCTTTTTGCTCATTTGATTAAAATTAACTGGAAATAGCCCATTCAATGCTCCATTTCCTTTTGTAAAAGTTCAAACACAAAATCACAAGATATGTCATTACAAAGACTACTAGCAGAATTTAATGTGACATACAAAACATTACATCATTTTCCTTTTACCTTTTTAAAGAGAACGTGTTGGTCTGAGCTAATTTTAGATTTCAGATGAAATGTAATTACACTATTTCACCCTCACCTAAGGGAAGTAAAAAATTAAACATTATGCATTAAGCTGTAACCCTAAGATTACGGAATGATCTCTTTTCTTTAATTCACTGGCAATATAATAGTTACATCACTTCAGAAGAGATTACAATTTTAAGATGAGATCCACACAGAATTTTAATTTTCCTGATCCGTTCTCTGATAGCTTTTACCAGATGACTGTCAATTCCTTAGAATAATGTAGGAGAGTTACATTCACTAGATATCTTTAGTCTTGAAAAGCAAAGGACAACTTGAGTATATCATTTGGTAGCCTAACCAAGCTTTACATATTTAAGTTAAAATTGTGGGGCACATGGCTGGCTCAGTTAACAGAGTATGCAACTCTTGATCTTGAAGTTGTGACTTCAAGCCCCACACTGGGTGTAGAGCCTTCTTAAAATTTTTACAAACTGAGGGCTTCGGGGGGGTGGTGGTGGGGGAATGGGATAGACTGGTGATGGGTAGTAAGGAGGGCACGTATTGCATGGTGCGCTGGGTGTTATACGCAACTAATGAATCATTGAACTTTACATCAGAAACCAGGGATGTACTGTATGGTGACTAACATAATATAATAAAAAAAAGATTAAAATAAGAAAAAGCAGCTGTGGTCCATATATACAATGGAATATTACTCCGCTATCAAAAAGAACGATTTCTCCAAATTGGCTGCAACATGGACAGCACTGGAGGAGATAATGCTAAGTGAAATAAGTCAAGCAGAGAAAGACAATTATCATATGGTTTCTCTCATCTATGGAACATAAGAAGAGGGCACGTATTGCATGGTGCACTGGGTGTTATACGCAACTAATGAATCATCGAACTTTACATCAGAAACCAGGGATGTACTGTATGGTGACTAATATAATATAATAAAAATATTATTATGAAAAAAAAGAAGTGTGTGTGTGTGTGTGTGTGTGTGTGTGTGTGTCAAATATGTTTCAGACACTGTTCAGGAAAAATGGTGGAAAAGGTAATAAAAAAACAAATCTCAAAGATTTCTATTCTAGGGAACTATTAGGACATTATAGTTGAATATGGGAAGTGAGACAATCAGAGAATTTATTTGGAGATACAGGCTTACAATGAAGGGAGACAGTATCCAGCCAGTGCTAGGAGATAACAAAAGCCCCCTAAAGAAACCAATATTCAAGCAAAAGTAGAGATGCTGTGATTTCTGCTAGGGGTTTGTATTTTAACCTGCGGACTAATGGTATCCACTGACTACACTTAAGCAAGGCAGTGTTAAAAGTAAGATTTATATTCTTTAAAAAATCCCTCTGGTTGAAGTATAGACAATGGATCAGAGACAGGGCAGTTTATGAGATATACAAGGCATTTGTAGAGTGTTAATAAGCTACCAGCCAATCAGTCCTGTAGCATTGCTGGGTCAGACATACCACAGTTTGGATTTGGATCCAGGGAATGAAGAGATTCTGCTTACTAGAGAAATTCAAAATTGCTAAGAACCAACCTAGTTAATAAAATAATGGAATTTTGACTTAAAATTTTTCTTTATTCCCTGTGATAGAACATCCTCAGTAACTACCAGAATTCTGAGAGATAAAAGGCAAAGCTTATTTGTAACCTCTTGGTTTAATACTATATTAATGCAATCAAATACTCACCAGAATTCTGAAATTTTGACAAGATTTACTTGCTATAGTTCAAGCTTGGGAGGGTTCCTATGATAGTCTCATACTTTTAAATCATTCTCCTGATTCAGTTAAATACATGATAGTTTCTTTCTTATTGTGTTAATTTTAACTGTCTTTAAAATAGAAGCCTCAACAAAATTTCACTGGGCTTTCTTTTAACATCTTTAGCTCATTTCCTTCTATTTGGAGAAGAACTAAATCTCTGTGGGTGGGTTAGAGATTTGTTTTAAATCTTCTTTCACAATTTTAATATTGTCAACCTTGCTTTAGGTTTCATAACCCCTTTAAATTTTGGTATCTCTATTAATCATATCTGTTAAGGGTTAAAAAAAAAAGTCCAATATGAATTACCTTAAAGAAAAGAAGAATATATCAACTCAGGAAACCAACCCACTGAAAGGTGTTACCAACAGACAGGAACAAGAGGAACAATTAATTCAAATGCCAACAGGACTCAGTCTCTACATATTCCACTCAATTTCCTCTGAATGCTTGCTGGAACCTTTCAGATTAGCTTCTTCTGTAGGAGTGGAAACATGAGTAAGTACTATGCTATAATCCTGTATCTCATATTTCACAACTCTGGCCACCAACCCAGGCCAATCACTTCCCCAGATTCCTAAAAAAAAAAAAAATACTGAGATGGCCCCATCTTCAGTCAGTGGCTCATCCCAAGACCAGAGAAATACAGCCATTGTTGCTGGGTCATATGATGGTAAGTCATCACAGAATCACAGAGCTGGAGGAGAAGGAAGAAGAGTTCTTTGAAGGGAGATCTTAAGAAATGATACTGGTTACACTGGTCAGCCCAAGACTGTGCTAAGATAAATAATTTAAAAGCTTAGAATTTTATTTAAAAAAATCAATGGATAACCATAGGGAGAGGCAAACCATAAGAGACTCTTAACTACAAGAAACAAACTGAGGGTTGCTGATCATTCAGTTGTTGCAGGAAACACCTGAGGAGAAACAAACCACTATTGCCTGACTGGCTCTCATCAGTGTTAATCGTGCCCCAGCTTCCTCAGATCGGTTATATCCCTAGGGCTACAGAATCCTTCTCTTTCTTAAGGCACTTTGCATTGTAAAATGTTCCTGGATGTTCATATCTAGTGTTTGAAGGAGAGGAGGGATTAATACTGGTCCTGTACATAGAAGGCTTATCTGGCACAGGAGAAAAATTAGCCAAGAAAGATTATTGTTTGAATTTGTTTGAAATCAGAACGAGATTTTTAGTTTTATGTGTGACCCATTCATTGAATTATCACTGTTTTTCCTAGGTCAACATCAAGCCTAAGTACTGAACAAAACCAAGATTTTTTTCTTGGCCTTTCTATCTATGGATTATGTCATATATAATATGATCAGGATCACACCTACTTGGCTGTAAAACAGATGGTTTTTCCAGCTTTTAAAGGTTACTCTTTTGTTTTTATTTTGCTTTACTCATATGTATTCTCAACATTTTCTTAACATATAGCATCCGACTGAACATGTTTAACATTCAAATATGCGAAATGCTACAGCTAAAAGTGATTTGTTCCCCTCTCTCAATCTTTCCCATGTTTAGCAGAAGATAGGTCTTGTCCCAACTGGGGGACTCTATGGAGGATATTATTTTTATGCTGCTGAATATCATGCTTATAATAGACAGATGAATGCAGGCTTTTCTCCCTATTTCCCCTCCTCCCCCCCCCCACTTTTTTTTGTCCTTGTTGACATTATAAGCTTTTAACACATTTTTGACCTAGGACCTCTGTTGCTGAAGTATGAGTCCCCAGCCAGCTATCCTCATGATGGTATTACTGATGTGTAACTCATTCTTGTGTGGTGGTCTATGCATACAGCCTGTGTAGTGCTATTCATATTCAGAGTTCCAGTTTGTTCAGTTTTGTTTTTCCCTTAACATGTTACAGTTTCCTTTTTTGAAAAAAAAAAAAAAATCAGATCTCTATTCTGACAAAACCTGGCATTATTATTTCAAGTTTTATAGTATCTTATGGTATATATATTTTTTATTTTTACTTTTTGGCTTAGTTTTTAGATTATATCAGTCCAGAAAAATTTGGCCTTTTCTCATGGGGAAACAAATGGAGCTGCTCTTCAGAATAGACATTCTACCTTGATCCCACCATTTTAGTGGAAAAAAAAAGAAAGAAAGAAAACAAAACTATCTAGGTTTGTTTAACTTTCACGGTTTCTCCTCTTAATGTATCTTCATCTGAGAATTTCTTTGGAGAGAGCTCTTTATCATCTTAATGGTTTGCTTGAGCTAAAGAATGCCACTTAAGAAATAATGGGACAATACACGGTTGATTGTTCAGTAGACCTACAGAATATGTACAAACCGGATCTACAAACAAATATTTTAAACCGGACCAGGTGAGTATGTAGGTAACCTGCTAACTACAGCATATGTTTTATGTTCTGCTTGCAAGGCAAATGGCAGTGCTTTTGTGTGTTGCAGGAGGTTGCTGATTTGTGCTAAAAGCCACTTCTGATTGAGAGGGATAGAACTTGAGCTGATTTTTTTTTCTTGTGAAGCTTCTTTCTAGGAATTTTTTAATCTTGTTTTTTGTCTTTTTTTAAAAATACATTTCTGAATGTATATCTTCATTAACAACAGAAAATACATGTGGTGTTTACTAAACTTGTTTACTGCATTTAAATTTCCTTTCTATTAAAAAAAAAGAAACCCATGAACAAGTTTTGCGAATCCTACAAAATAAAAAAATGGGGGAAATAGTCACAAGGCACTCAGATAAAGGAATGTGAAACCATGCATCTTGGTGAAGTATATTACTTGAAATAGTGCATCTGAATAAATAATATTCATTTTTAGTTATCAAATTTCAAACCTAACATTAGAAAAGTAACAGTCACTTTCTATAATTACCCTTGTCTAGACAGATTACTCAAAATCTGAAATCCCTTTGTAGCTGGAGATTTTAGGTTACTCATCTGACAACCAAAATTTACCTCATGTGTTCTATTAAGCCAAGATCTTTATAATACATCATTAAGCTCTTTATCTCCAAGATTGACTTTTAAGATAAAACTAAATTTCAGAAGTAACAATACCGAATCACAAATCTGAACACAATTCACAGTGCAATTGTCAGCCTTTCTCTGGCACACTCTGGAAACATTCACAGTAACAGAGAATTTTTGAATGCAGATTATGATTTTTAAATCACATGGCAAGTATTTGTTGATAAAATATATTTTAACTTTACATAGAATACAGCCTATTAAACCCCTGAAGCCCTTTCTTATTGATAAGATCCTGAAGTAGACACAGGTAGGAAGGAGTAGTGTTGAAAGGCAGGGTTAATTTATACACTCGTCCCACCCCATACAAGTTATCCAAGGGACCGAGTTGAAAGGACCAATTACTAGGTGAGTTAGAGTATTATATTCTTTTTTTGGCTTCAAGAAAAGAGTCATCTAGTTTTCATCAAGTAATGGAAGCCTGGCAGGCATGTTTTAGCCTCTTCTCACAAGTAGAGGAGAGGCCAAGTAGAAACCAAAGGACAGAAAACCTCATGTAGGTAGGATGGTCTAACTGCACCTAGAACTGAGAAGTCTGACAACTAAGTTACCTTGTAATCCTTCAGCAATAGCAGTCTGATGAACTTCACTCTAGA
The DNA here is from genome assembly GCF_017311325.1 of Ursus maritimus. Taxonomy (NCBI): domain Eukaryota; kingdom Metazoa; phylum Chordata; class Mammalia; order Carnivora; family Ursidae; genus Ursus; species Ursus maritimus. The sequence goes on from NW_024423675.1 coordinate 15,507,888, forward strand.
ACTTTCTTTATACATCTCAACTACTTTGAATGTGTGGGGGTTTTTTGCTAATTTTTTACTTTCTCATTTATGACACAATTGTCTTGTTTATCCAGTTCAGCTTTATGGAAGCGTGGGTCAGATGATTCAGTGAATCCCAATCACTCCACTTTAGGCAGTGCTTTGAAAAACAACCTTAGAAGGTACTGTCCAATAGGCTATTTGGAGGCAGGTGGCAACTCCCGAATAGAAAATTAGGAATCAGAAGCGAACTGTTACGTGGAAGAAATCCCTGAAAGTAGAGTCTGGGTGGTTGTTGAGAAAGTCATCAAGATGACAGACCAGTGGTTGACCCTGGTGTAGAACCTGAGCAATTGGAGCCTTTCTACCCGCTGCCTTATCCTTGGAATATGCACTCCACTTGCCTTCTCTGTTGGCAGAAGCCACCCCAAAGATGTAGCCTTGAGACAGAAATAAGGTATTAAGACCATCCGGGCAATATATGTGACTGAACCCAATTAAGGCCTTTATATAAACTTTTAAGATTTAGCGGGGCGGGGGGGGGGGGGGGGGGG